>NC_056464.1:11390498-11560498 GCF_008729295.1 Plectropomus leopardus
GGGGGGGCTGGACCGTATACCAGCTGTCATTGGGCAGAAGTCGGGGTACAACCTGGACAGGTCACCAGACTATCACAGGGCTGACACATATAGACAAACAACCATACACACTCACAGTCACACCTAAGGGCAATTTAGAGTCACCAATCAACCTGAGCTGCATGTCTTTGGACTGTGGGAGGAAGTTTTGGGCATATTTGCAATTTTCTATGCTATGGTACATCTTGGCAGGCTATTCTAAGGTGTTTTCAAGCGAGTCTTGGATCTTTTGTCAGTTTTTCAACATGCAGAATTTTGATGTTTTTGGCCCTTTTTGCAATTGTCCATGCTGGATCGTGTTTTGGCAGGCTATTCTCAGCCTTTTCCAGCTGTTTTCAGTTAGTTTTGTGCCATGTCAAATTTTGACGTGTTTTGTATTACTATAGTCTTGGATTTTTGGTTATTTTTTCGACATACCAAATTCTGATGTTTTTGGCCATATTTGCAACTTTCTATGCAATGGCACGTCTTGGCAGGCTTTTCTGAGCTGTTTTCAGCTGTTTTGGGGCCTACAGTCTTGGATTTTTGTTCATTTTTTCAACATGCAATTTTTTTTTTTTGGCCCTTTTTGCAACTTTCTATGCTATTGCATGTCTTGACACGCTATTTTATGCAGTTTTCAACTTTTTTCAGCTGTTTTTGGGACATGACATTTTTTGAAATTTTCAATCATAGCAGTATTGCGTTTTTGGTCATTTTTTTGACATGCCATATTGTGGTGTTTTTGGTAGTTTTTACAGCCTTCTATGCTATGGTATGTTTTGGCATGTCATTTTTTTTTACAATTTTTTCCATTCCATAGGATTGCCTTTTTGGTCATTTTTTTGGCCTGGCCATTTGCAGCTGTTTTTGGCAGTTTTTACATTATAGTATGCTATGCCATGTCCCGGTATTCTGTTTTTTTCAGTATTCAGCTGAATTTCCAGCTTTTTGGGGTTTTTTTTTTTTGGTTTTTTTTTTGGTACATGTCATTTTTTGACATTTTTTGCCATACTAAATTTTTGCTTTTTGGGTCATTCATTTGACATGCCATATTATGGTGTTTTTGGTCATTTTTGCAACATTCCATGCTATGGCGTGTCTCTGCACGCTTTTTTAATGCAGTTTTCTAGCTGTTCTCAGCTGTTTTGTGACATGTCTTTTTTTGACATTTTTCGCTATACCATAGTATGGTATTTTGAGTCTTTGGCCTCTTGCAACATCCTGTCCTAGGGCATGTCTTAGCATCCTACTTTATGTGTTTTGATGTTGTTTTCAGCAGTTTTTTTGACATGTCATATTTTGACATTTTTTGCCATACTATAGTATGGCATACAGTACTTGGTCGTTTTTTTGACATGCTATTTTATGGTTGTTTTTGGACGATTTTACAACATGCTATGCAGTGGCATGTCTGGGCTACTATTTCATGTGGTTTATTGTGGTTTTCAGCAGTTTTTTGGACATGTCATATTTTGACATTTAACGCCATTTATTATGGCATTTTTGGTCATTTTTTCAACATGCTATATTATGATGTTTTTACCCGTTTTTGCACCTTCCTATGCCAGTGTGTGTCTGCATGTTATTTTGTGTGGTTTTATGTAGTTTTAGGATCTTTGACATGTCACATTTTTACATTTTTTCACCATACTATTAGTATAGCATTTTTTTGTCTTTTTTTCGACATGCCATATTATGGTGCTTTGTGCAGTTTTTGCAACAACCTATGCTATGACGTGTTATATAATGATGTTTTTTGTGCAATTTTGGATGACATACTATACAATGACGTTTTTAGTGCTATTTTGTACGACATAGTATACTATGACGTTTGTGTGCGATTTTGGATGACATACTTTATACTTTGTTTTTTGTGCCATTTTGACTGACATACTATACTATGATGTTTTATGCTATTTTGGATGACATACTTCACTATGACATTTTTTCAGCTATTTTGGACAACATACTATACTATGAAGTTTTCATTCTATTTTGGGTGACATACTATACTATAACATATTTTGTGCGATTTTGAACGACATACTATGATTTTTTTATGCAATTTTGAACGACATACTATACTGAGTTTTTTTATGCGATTTTGGACAACATACTATACTATGATGTTTTTGGTGCGATTTTGGACAACAAGTTATACTATGACATTTTTGTGCAATTTGGATGACATACTACACTATGACTTTTTAATGCTACTGTGGGCAACTTGTTCTATTTTTAATGACATACTGTAGTATAATTTTTTTACGTTGCTTTGGATGACATTATATTCTTTGACTTTTTAAAATGTATTTTGGATGAAATATTATACAGTGACTTTTTCATGCCATTTTGTATGACATACCCTTCTATAACCTTTTTACTGTGTTGGATGAAGTTCCTGAAATCCATTCTTGAGTGTACTCAAGTACACATAATGTACAGTACCTAAAAATGAAGTCCCCTGCCTTGCAACAAGATGAGAGGAGTTATTACACACAAACTCTGACATGATACACTAAATATACAAAAAAAATAATGTGCCAAAAAACTAATATTTTAATAATCGATTCATCTGTCAATTATATATAGAAGTTTATTATATTAGCATTATCCCCTGAAGATGAATCATGTTTTTTAGAGGGGGCCATCAACAAAACAAACACTTGCCAGATCAGATATTTAAAGGTAACTAATTTCAAACTAATTTCCAAGAACTCAAAGGTAGGGTCTTCAAATATTAAGTTTTATCCAGCCAACAGACCAAAATGTGACGATGGAAGGGGTACCTGAAAGACATACTTGAGTAAAAGTAGAGATATCTTACCAGAAAATTACTTAAGAAGTAGTTAAAGTCAACTATAAGAATATTACTTAAATTAAAGTCTTAAAGTAACAGACATTAGTACTTTGGTATCAAAAGCTATTTTACATTTTAAATATATTTAGGTATTTAAAGTAAAAGTAAAGATAAAAGTGAATACATTAATGAAAAACCAAGCAATAAAAATTTTGAGTCATGACGTTAATTTTTTCTCAACATGTACACTACCTTAAAAAATTAAGCGTACATCACAATTTAAGAAAAACAAGGTATTTTTTTCCCAAGCTTGAAGAATCAAAAGATCAAACTTAAGTTTTTCCTTCTCTCCCATTTGTGTGTCAGTCTCCTCCTTCCTCATTCCCTCTTCCTTTCCTTCTTTATTTTGTAGTATTTAACTAAGATGCTTAAGGGAAAAGAGTAAAAGTACAAGTAAAAGTACATTTTATTTAAAACATGTATTGGAGTAAAAGCGAAAGTTGACAGAAATATAAAAACTCAAGTAAAGCACAGATACTCCCCAAAAATTCTATTGCAACGAAGAATTATTACTTCAATACATTACACCACCGAAAGCTATTCAGTTTATCATCTTGTATGACAAATAAAGCTTCAAAAAGCATGAAACCAACAATTGTTTTGCTTTTTTGCTTAGAAAATTCAGTAATGATTTTTCATTGATAAAAATAGTTACCAATCAATTTTCTTTAATGGAGTGCAGCCCACAAGAAAAATACAGTATTAAATGCAGCTACTTCAATTGTAACTCTGACTGACAACTGCCAAACTACAATTCATGTCACTTCAGTCTCTAACTACTGTAATTAAGGAAGATAAATCAAGGCAACGGAGAAGGTTGGCTGAATGTTTTGAGCAAATTTTCTTTTAGCATCCTGCACAGGTAAAACTATTATCAAATAATTCAGTTTCACAGAGAGAATGATGCCACAACTAGTATTGTCACTATATTGGATTTTCTAACGTGTAACATTTCTAATAATCAATACCATTGTCAAAACCTGCAGAAAACAGAAATTGAGGGAGTACAAATTAGAATTTATACTAAAAGCTAAATATTTCAAAGCTAAACGTGACAAAGATGACTTCTCCTGTCTTGGTTAGTAGCAGAGAACAGCATTATTACTGTAATATATGTTAACAATATGAGAGAGTGAAAAAGTGTAACTGGTCCCTGTGTGTTGATACTGCGGAAAATCTGTATTGAAAGCATTTCAAATACTCAGAATCAGTATGTATCAATAATATTTTGTCTCATTTTTCTTCTAAGAACTCTGTATGATGATCCAAAAATTTGCCATCTCCCTTTTACAGTAACGCTCGCTATCCCACTGTGTTTGCTGGTGGAGGGTTCATTATAAATAGAATTGTGTCCAGGACAGTTGCCAATTTGCAGTTTTATAAAGATATCTATAGAGAAAACACACTTCTTTTAGGTAATAATCTTCAAATAGAAAAGCATTACACAAAATGTGTAGCTTTTAAATAATGTATCCAATTATATGTATGGTGCCATCGCAGTATAACTTGCATTGCATTGTCCTGATTGTGTGTGTTTTTGTTTCTTGTTAAATGTTTTGTCCAATTGTAGTTATAGTGCATTATCTTTGTTGAGGACACCCTTGAAAGTGAGATGTTACATCTCAAGAGGTTACTTCTAATAAAGAATTTATTATTTAGTCCTACCTGATACAGTATGTAAAACTAATAAGCCTTCTGCTCAAACATTTCCTCCCGTCACAACTTCAGTCTCTGTCAGCCATGCAAGGCCTCCACCAAGGTCAGCATGTGCTGTGATACAGAGAGTGGCCACCAGGAGGAGTAAACAAACCGGACAACACAAGCAGCATCTCACAAACACAAACCCAGCAACAAACAGCACTGTGGTCCACTGACATGGTTCGACCAACAGGGTGGGCCAGAGAGTGCACAAGAGACTCTGACCTGTAGTTCATGTGATGGAGTGACTATCATGATGCAGGTGGCTAAAGTCTTTTGAGATTACAGAATAGATGCTGAATACATAGAAACTAGTTTCTGCACTTTTTATAAAATTCGCTCATCTTCTCTATCTTTACTCTTCTCCCCAACCTGTGTCTCTCTACCTCGCAGGTTTGGCGCATCATGCCCTACAGCTTCTCTTTAAACCTTAGCGCTGCATGGTGGATGTGTTGCCACAGGGAGAAAAAATGGAAACTGGCTGGATGTTTTTTTGGAAAGTTGAAACTTTGTTTAATCTTGTGCTTTTAGTGAACTTCTCTGTTAGTCAGCTGGGAGGAAACTCACTCTTGACGCTTAAATCCCTGTGACATTTGGTTTTGGGAGAGACCCCATCTTAAGCCTAATACAGGCACACATGCACACAGGCACACGCACACAAAAACACACACTAACTGGTGTGCACACAGCATGAATACTAAGCAGAAACTTAGTACGATAGACTTGTACAAGGTGAGCCAGGGTGCAGAGCAACACACAAAGAGGTTATTCTTGGCGTGGCACAGTAGTGTTTGGCGTAAAGCGCTGAATATATTTCTCAATGTTCATCTGGACAGAGTGAGGAGGAGGTGTGTGCACATCAGTGTGTGTAGTGTACATTTACAAACCTGGAGTTGTGTACATATCATGTATCTGCTTGTCTTTGCATGGGCATAGACTTGCAATGCTAGATCAAAATGCATGTGTGTGAGTGCGTGTGTGTGTGTTTGTGTGTGTGTGTGTGTGTGTATGTGTGTGTGATTGGGAGTGTGAGAGGGTGTGGGGGCCTGCTAGTCCCAGCAGCATGGAGAGCACTGAGGTCCAGGCAGACCCTGTGAGTCACAAAATAAATTCACTGAGAGCCATGCTAACATCTCTCTCTGTCTCTTCCCCGTTCACTCACTCTGTCATCCTCTCTCGCCCTTCTTTCCCTCCGTGTCTGTGGCTGAAGGAGTGGGCTGTCCCCCAAACAGTATATTGACTCACTCCAAACAACACAACATTCTGTGTATCTGCTGCTGCGTGCATCCACATGGACCTGATTATTCAGTCTAATGAATTGAGACCATCTTTTGTGTCTGCATAATTTTAATAGTTATCGAAATTTTCTATAAAATTCAAAGCGCTTGCAAATACAACCTCGTGCGTTGTTAAAATTGGCTTTACTTCCTAATTTCTTGGGACTCCACCACTGCATGTGTACAGATATTATCAATAATAATCTCAACTGCAAAATCCTTTGACCTTCTTATTATCAAATACGTAGAAACATATCAGAGTAGTTACTCTTCTTTTTGGCACAATCTGGGCTACATGCTTGTTTAAGGTGACACGGGAATTACCAAGAAACATTGAAACAATATCAACTAAGCAAATTTCTTGTTTTAAATGTTATATGGGGTATGCATGAACAAATATATATTATTTTTCACTGCCACAAAAAAAAGGAATGATACGTTGCATTATTTTTAATAGTGATGTTAGAAAGGTTTTGGTGCTTTAAGACTTCTCCGGAGTCTAACAGAGCAGAATAATGTGTCATATTATGTAGTGGATTTCTACATCATGCCATCTGTTCAAAATCATGTTTACAAGTGATTCTTATAAAAATAGGAAAAGTGATGAAAAACCAATGTGATAAAACACTGAAAAATTTTAAGGAAGTTATCTGGTCCTCAAACTAATCATTAGGGCTATTATTTATGCTTAAAAATGCCTTTAAAATGCCCATCCCATGGTATTTTTATCCAGGCAATTTTTTTAAAAAAATATTCAAAAATTCAAATATATTCAGTGACGAACAAAGAACGGAGAAGCTCAAATTACAACGCCCACAGAGGGAGCGTGACTTTATTCTCTGCTCAAGACTCCACTATATCTTATAGTATATCAAATAGTTATTAACTGCTATATTAATGTTCTGAATGTCACATACAGCTCCTTTAAATAAACAGCCTCTAGTTGTTAGTGTCTCTTAGTTATGCCCTCTCTTCCCAAGAACCCTCCTCAGAGACATCTGATGAGAAAGTGAATGAAACTAGAGGACTCCATGTGTGGCAGAGAGAAAGAGAGAGACAGAGAGAGAGAGAGAGAGAGAGAGAGAGAGAGCGAGAGAGAGAGAGAGAGAGAGAGAGAGAGAGAGAGAGAGAGAGGGACCAGCTACAGGACAAAAGCATCTTTGTGAATGATTGGAACCACATTTTTACCCCCCTCTCTCTCTCTCTCTCTCTCTCTCTCTCTCTCTCCCTCTTACTCTTCATCTCTTGTTCAGTCTCCCAGTAACACCAGACTGTTCAAAACCACTAAAACAATCAACGTCAAAAGTTTAGAATAATACTCGTGGACGGTCTAAGCAGATACTCTCTGTGTGCGTGTGGCTCCAGTTTCACTCCTCTGTGAACACACCTACACATACACTGTACTCACACACACTCTCTCCCTCTCTGCCTCTGTCTGGACTCCCTCTCACAATCTCTACATTTCCGCTCTCTGTCCCTCCCACCCTGCCTGTCTGCTGATCTGATGCTGCGTGCAGGGGTCTGTATGTGGCATCTCATGCAGTCTGGTCAGAAGTCGTGGAGCAGTGGAGCAGCTCTCACCTCAGTCCTCGAGTGCTGGTGAGCTCGAGAAGGCAACCTGCTCTTTCTCTGCTGGATCTCAGCAGACTGGAAAGCCTCCAAAGCCTTTAGAGGCCTAAGCCAAACAAAGAACAACTACGTGCTGTGAGAAAGGTAGAATTGCTCTCACTATAGTGAAGCATGACATGATTGCCTTTGGAAGGACATGTTGCTCTTGGTACAGTTTGTAGCAGAACTTTTAACTTTCCTTTATGCTTTGGTACTTAAACTTGGCCTTTCACCTACAGTTGTGGCTCAGTTGCTGTAAAAATTTCAAACAAAGCAGAAAAGAAAGAAGTGCTCTTTAGTGATACAGGGTGGTGATACTTGCGCAATATTTGCAGCTGGTGCAGTGAGTATTAGAAGCGTATGTTTATTTTTCAATTTTTTAAATATGTTAGCCCTCTCTCATATTCACTTCAAGCAATATTACTACAACACATTTTTAGCTTTCTTACTGAGAGTTTTAATGAAAACAAATCAAATCAATGTAGTAACTCATGCAATACTTTGGAAGCAGTTGATTATCTTAGCTTCACATAAAGGAGGCAGGAGAAAACAGATGGCTTGGTTCTGTCAAAAGGTAACAAAATGTGACTTCCAGCACGGACACCATTCAGGGCTGAAAAATTAAGCCAATGCAGAAGAGCAAAAAGACTGAGTCTGCCTCCAAAAGATAATCCATCCCAAAAGACAACCATGTTAAAATCCCCGACTTTACAGCAGAAAACAACATGTTTACAGCCTGGTGCGAAAAAAAAAGGTTTTTGTCTCTATAGCCATTTTCAGCATTCACGAAAACTGTACAGGGGCATGATTTTTATATAATTCACCAGTTTCTATTTTATTAGTGTCAAGAAGAACAAAAATACCTTTTTGAATCCTTTTAGATCACGTCCCTGGACACATACTCAGTAATAAATGCCAAAAAATAACAAAAATTCCATTGTCTTCATATTCTTTTATCAAAATCCGATCATCTTTTCTTCCTACAAAATATGACGTGTGCATATGTAGGTTAGTACGAATCAATTTCAATCAATAATATCACATTATCTACCCATCAATCAAGCAACCAGAGCTAGTTAGCTAGCTAGCAAGAGCATTCCTAAGTCAGTCTTCATTTACCCAACATACCGTGTTTAAGGGCAGCCAGCTTGAATTAGTCCATGAGGAAATTTATATCTGTGAAAGGTATTTTACAGTGGACTGCTTCAGCAATTTATATTACATGGAGCATACAAAGGGCCTCTCTCTCTCCTCCCGACCAATACCACTATCCCATTGACATTACACCGTTGGAACCTCACCGTTAGGACACGCCTACTTTTAAACAATATCACCTTTGTTTTAATTTTCAAAAACATTTCTATTAGAAAGAGGTCTCTGGGAGACAAAAAAGGAAAATTCTCCCATGTGCTAGCTGTCCGCTGCAGCCCCATTAAACTCTGAGACCACCCAATTTTAGCGGTCCGATCAAATCCCTAAGAAGCTTAGGACGCTATAATTTCTGTTTCATTGGGACTTTAACGCTTAAAGTTGTGCATATTTCGGGGTGGGGCTGCTTTGAGTGACAGGCACCACCACAGTCTTTTAGTCAGATTCACCCTTCGCTGCCTCACAGCTCAAACCTTTCGTCCAAATATAATGGCCTGACTTCAAAATATCCAACAGGGCCACGGCCAAAATGCCAAACTCTAGGCTTCAATATGGTAGTCTACAAACCAATGGGATGCACCACGGTGGCTATGTCAAATTTTTTTTTCAGTTGGTTGCCTGGCAACTGGTCCTGGCCAAGAAATGGTCTGGTACATAACCCTACATACAACACTGAATTATAATATTTCCACTTCAGTTTTTGTACAAATAAATAAGATGTTATTAGAATTCAGGATCAGGGACAAAATCTAATCTACTGTTGCAGTTATTTCTGTCCCTCTGCACATAATAAAATACTTATGTGAATGTGCCTGTGTGTGCGTCAACATCTGCTCCTGTTTCATAATTGGAAGCTGATTTGATGGCACTGCTGGAGGTGAGGAATGTGGAAGGACGCTGCCATATTCATCTGCTTGGTGCACTAGACCCTAGATGGTCCAAAGAGCCCCCGTTAACCTCCACAGGAAGCTGCCAATTACTGCGAAACCAGAACTAAGACTACCAGCAAATCTAGTCCGTGACAAATGTGTTTAAAATCATCAAATAACCATTCAATACGTTTTGATTAAATAGCCTTTGGGTGAATCATTTAAGTAATTATGTAAATACAAAGTAAGCAATAGAAATGTAAGCAATCGGACCGTACTGTACTGTGGAGAGCCTTGTGGGTGCGGTGAATGGAGAGTCGGTGTGTGAGTCACGAACGGAAGTAAGAGGATAGAGAGCATAAGCTTTTCAGGAAGCTGATGACAAGAAAATTTCTCCTCCCTCATTGTTCAGTGCTGGAATAGGTGGGGGGACTGAGTCTTGTACAAACACACAAGACTTTAATGTGGCCACAGTGTAATATCAACAGTCTTCAGGGGCTTTTGAAGCCCCAATTTGGTTTATTTATGCGGGATGTCTGTTTTTATTACAACACTATTGTACTGTATCATTTTTGGTTGACAATATCAGATAAAAGACGAAAATTTCCTCATTAACACATTTAACACATTGTGGTCCTGTGAATTATTGGAAACGAGGGTGAATTTTAATTTGATACAATTTGGGATTGCTCTTGTCCCATCTTGTTAAAAAAAAACCCTGCAGTAGATGAAAATTGGTAAATTATGCATGTAAAGCTGCAGGGAGGGCAACAATTAGAAATGTGTTGATATGAATTAGCTCAAAAGACTTACTGCTATTTTTTTATTGATTTATTTATTTTTTTCAGTGGTAGGTTTTGTTAAAATCCTAACATTGGTGACACAGTTATACCAGGACTGCCTCTCTAAATAGTCTTAATTCCATATCTCCAAAGATTATGTACAACAAAAACAGCAATCGTATGTAAAATACAGGATGTCCCGTTTATTTTCACAAACCCCCAAAATAACAAACAGCCAAAATAATCCTACTGGAACTAGATGTCTCTGACGCTACCACTGCCCACACAGACTCTGACCCTCGTGCCCAGACAGACACTGAGCTCCCACAGAGCACAAAAATCTTACAAATAGTTCTGTGTCAAAGCCCGACTGTCTCAAATGACTGGCTGTACACAAAATTGAACAGGAGGTTAGTAAGTTGTTAGTAAAAATGATGCCTGTCTCAGAAAAGTCTCCGAAGATTTGCTGCTGTGAATTACCTCGCTCCCCTGCCACGCCTCCAACATCAATCACAGAAAACACTCATTAGTCATAACGTCCAGGTGTCAACATGACCCGAGCAGACAAAGCATGTCTGTCATGGGCTGTTTTTCTTTGTGTCATGTGTGACACATGAAACACAACTGATTCTTATATTTTAGTCGTTTGTTTTATCCCAACTTCTTTATTCTTTGTTATGTTAACTTCAGCAGAATTCAGGGAAAAGATCTCAGAAAAGACCAAATGCTCTATCTGGAAATGTTCACAAAAGTGAAAAATAACTTGTGTATCTGCTCCAAAACTGAATGGCTTTTTCCTCGGCTCATACTACATCCTTCCAAAATGTTTTGTGGAAATCAGACCGGTATTTATTTTTTTTGTAATCCTGCTGAGAAACAAAATGAACAGAAAACATCACCGCTTTGGCAGAGCTAATAAGATTTTCAGACCAATCGCTCAAAAAATTTCGATGTAAGAGTAAGTTTATCTGTTAAAGCAGTTGGTAGACAAAATGGGCTCATCAGGGTCATTACTGCTGCCTATCAACCTACACTAATTTATCTGACCACAAAATAAAATACATAACATGGATTGTTTTTTATGTTTGATATATCTGGTTTATTTTTTTAAACATCTGCCATCACTGTGTAATCAGTGTTATCAGAAGTCTTAAAAAACACATATTCAGTCCTTTGATAACCACATTGCCATTATTTTTCAAAATAAACACATCTGTTTAGGAACTCATTTCATGGAAATCTGAGAACCCAAGTTTGAAAAGGGGTAAAACTGCTTGGTGATGTTATTAAATTAGGACTGTCTTAAATCAATGTATTCACCATGTATGTGGTGCTATGAACACATTTGACAACTATTAGGAGATTTGCAAAGATAGGAGTTTTCCAGTATGGAGCCATTCATCTTGTATATCCATATTTGTGAGACCGTACATGTAAAATACATACAGTAAACTTTATTATTTAGCCTCTCTGGTCCATTTGTATTTTGATTAACCAACACACATTGTGATGACTGATGACACACATTGTGAATCTTTAGTGAAAATCACTAAAGATTCAGTACATTTTTACAATGCAATAATTGTGACATTTGTTCATGTGGTTGCGCACTTAAAAAAAAACAAACAGAAAAACATGGTGACGGTTATTATGAACAATAAAGTTGTCAGTGAAAGATGCAGGGCGTGTTTAGTTTCAACCCTTCTGCTTTCGACATAAAAGTTACTATTTTTCAAACATCTGAAAATAACCAGCTGATCTTTGGTAAAAAAAAAAAAAAAAAAAAAAAAAGGAATAAGGTGGGGATTTGCTTTACAGGGTTTCATGTAATTGCTGTTGAGTGTACAATTACTATCACTGGGATGAATCATGAGCCGTGACCTAGTTTAGTCTTGTACTGGGGCATCTTTAAAAAGTCTCGTGCACAATCAGGGTAAGTGTTCACAGAGTGAGTCACAACAGCATGTAAACTGAAAACAGCAACCCAGCTGCACCTGAAGAACAGTAAGTGTACTTGGCATATTTTTTACAATAAGGCCACTGATTTTAAGAATTCAAAATTTTACTGAATGACCATTCCATAAAATTACAAACGGTTCTTTTTATGTTTTAAGTGTTTCTTCAAAGTTGGAAAAAAAAAGGAGAACTGACAAAAAGTAGCCAGAATTCCATTTTTCCTTGCATTCAACTACAGTGGACAATTGATTTTAATAAAATAAAAGAATACAAATTGCAGCAATGATTCCACAGAATATTCAGCAAATAACACATGAAATATTATGTAGCATGAAAAAATGGCTTGGTTTCTTTCGAAAACAGGGAAGGGAGGCAATGAGCAACAAAAGAAGAAATGACAAAATAATAGCAAGGAATTAGTAAAAAGCACATGAAAATTACCTGAAAATTAGTATTTAAAATAACAAATTTAAACAAAAAGAAAAACAACAACGAGATGACCTGAAAAAAAGGGCTTAAAAAATGAGTGCTGTTATTATGATAAATCCAAATATAGTTTTGTATTTAGCGTTTTATATTTTTCTATCTAGACGTTTTTCCCAAGCTTTTTTTTTTTTTTTTAAATCCTAAATCTACTTATTTCTTGCAATTTGCGGAACATTTCTTGACAAGTTGCTTGTTGCCTTTTTCCCAGGTTTTGACAGAAATTTCACCAACCAAAAGCAGCACAAGAAAACTGATATCACACCAGTTTCCAAATGGTTAATATAGCTTAAACAGTGACCATAAATGAGCACCACATATATGGTGCATTTAAGTGATTTGGGGTAAGTATATACATTTGTTACACTGTACATAAAAAGTTATATTCCCCGAGTGTTACTCTATTATTAATGACAAAACATATGGCTCCTGGACCCATAATTCCTGATGAAAGCTACCCTGTGTTAGTGCTGTGTCTGGTTCGGGTTAAGGGGGTAATTATATGACAGTATAGTTCAGCCCAACTAGTTTGTAGCCTGGAGGAAGCACAATCACTGCTGACTGGAGTTTCCTGTCCAATAGCTGCAGCACACAAGTCTGAGGCCAAGTATAGTGGGAGTAAAGAGAGAGGAGAGACCGAGTAGTAGGCTGCACAGGACGGATACTACTCATACTGAGAGTTGAAACAAGTTTGGGACGGTGGTGGACTTTTGCGGAAACAGAAAGTGAAGAAACCCTGCAGTGCAGACAAAGAGCACACAGCGAGCTGCCTGCAGAGACACACAAACCTCCCAACATCTGGTCCGCTGGAGGACGGGGCGAGCCGGAGAGAGAAACTTTGGAGGCGGAGAGAAAAGTATCTTCGCTGGAGAAAAATGCATTGAATCTGGGAGTTTGGTGGGCACCTACATGAGCCGAAAAGAGAATCGGTGGTCGTTTAAAGTGACGAGAGTGGAGGGAAAGAGGACGGGAAAGGTCTTAGAGGGCGAGAAGTCCACCTGGAGCGGACAGAGAATGAATTAGCCCAAGTGTTTGGCTGCAGCGCGTCCCAGCCAGAGAAAAGGTATGAAGTTGTTTTTTGCTTGTGTTGTTGTTGCAGATCAAAGCGAGTTATTGTGCAGGAATATGAATGCAGACAGAGAAGTAGATCAACGCACGGCAGCTGAGCTCGGTCTGAGCATGCAGGGACTCGTTTAGGGAAAGCAGGTCGCAGACGTGCAATAAAGGTAAACAGAATACGCCCGTTATTAGCGAGCAGTAAATTTACTACGATGCTGCTTTCAACTTGAGTGTAAATTTCTCTCCAAAGGTAGATTTTACAATTTATAAAACCCGAGTAAGCTACGCGTAGACTACCTATTCAAAGTTTGGCACAGTTTCTAAATGTGTGGTGCGATGTCTTTTTTTTTTCTTTTCCCGAAACTTCTTTACACTTTTTATCGCTTCAAACGTATAAATCAAAGCCAACTGAAGTTATTTAAGGGGGAAAACATTGTTGTGAACTCGGTAAACTTCGCCTCATCATCGCTTTGGCAAAAACTTAGCCAGAGGTTGTCAAAAGTTTTGGGGGCAGCGAGTGCGGAGCAGAACCACGGGAGCGCGCAAACAGCTGTCCAGCTGAGCTACTTTGGCAGGGGAGGCGCGCGCCAAACACACGTTGGCACGTGACACATATACTCACTTAGTGACTCTTGATGAGTTTAGGAAGGTTCCCGGTGCTCGGTTCTGAGTGCCCGCTTGACTCAAAACATCGGCTAGCCTAAAACACACCACATGACAGGTAATTAAGCAAGTATGAAGGTAAGCATTTACTAGGCTAACTGGTCCCGGAACTTCCAAGGTAAGCCATGTGGCATGTTGATTTGGTCTTTTGGGTAGTGATAGTGCTGCAGCTATTAAGGGTAGACTATAAAAACAAATGGTAAAAAAATGTTGCATTTCATTAACTCTAACTTTAAATCAATAACATTTTTACAATACGTTTTTTGAGGGGAAATGCGTTCTGAGTGAGTACTCCGTGCATTTAGGTAAAATGGGGAAAAAGATTAAGAACAAATGTAAATTTCTCTTTTTTAAAAAAAAAAAAAAAAAAGTGAAAACAAAATGTTTATAGTCCACATTGTCATATTATAGTTTTTTTTTGTATTTTTGTCACTTAAAAATATACATGATGCACAAGTCCATGTCAGACACAATATTTCAAAACAAGCCATAATTGTTACATATTACACATGTCCATCGTAGACAATATGACACTAAGGAAACCGGCAGCCAAAGAACAGGGAAAGCATTGCAAAAAAGTTGGATGATTGTTTGATTTTAATGAACAATTAGGTACATTAATGATTTGAAGAATTAACTGATGAATTAGTTAGGTAGGGGTTTGTAACTTGTTTGAAGGTCCAAAGTTTCTAAAGTATTTTACTCAGTATCATTTTTTCTTTATAGAAATATAGCTGAGATACATTTCAAGCTCTGAAAGTAACATTCAAGATCTCTTCAGAATTTTAGCTGGTTTTCTTGGTAATCTACCAAAAAAGTGTCCCAAATTACCTGATGTTCAGTAATAACTATGAATATGTTATACATAGTTTTAAAGTTACTAAAAGATAAGTTTTAACACACTTTACTCTATATCTGCTTGTTGTAGAGGATTTAATGGGTCAATTTCACTCACTAAGATTGACTGAAATATTGAAATCCAAAATTCAGATGAATGTATGCACACTTCCTTGCATCAGCATGACACACACTATTTGCTATCGCTGGAAAAAAAAATCAGTGTTTGTTTCAACTTATAAAAGTTACTATCCAGGCTGCCTTAAAATTTTAAGTTGACTGTATCTGAGAGGAAAAGTCAAGGTAAATTTGTCATGTTCCTTTTAAATTATTACCTTTTGTTTGACCTTTTTTTCCACGCTTATTTTGTTGCTGTTGTCTTTTCATCTCGTTTTGTGTTGAAATGACTCCTCTTCCATTTAAAATGTTGTATATAAATAATACAACCCTTATTATCTGCACAACAGATATTTAAAGAGTTTAAATACTATTTTTTAAAAGTAGGCTATGATTAGGCACATCCGTTGTGTTGCCACTGTTTCATGAAAGCAGCACGCAGGCCTCTTTCCTTAGTTATTTTATAGCTGTAAGCGATTCATGCTGGTTCAAGTTGTGCCTGATTACACCTTTTTCTCTAAAGCACGATCTGCTGGCTTGTTGCTCTATTTAAAAAGACAATGAAAAATCTTTCATGTGACCCATCACCTCTTTAATAATATCTCTCCTCTTTGCTTCAGGCTCGCTCTTTGGCCCCTCCACCTCCTCCCATAAGAGCCAGGCCTACGCCCATGGATGAGGAGAGGAGTGCCCCTGCAATCTCCCCAGAACCACCTGATGATGGGGACCCCAGTCTACCAGCTCCACCGCTCGGTTCACAGACAACCTCGACCGCAGAGAGAACGGACCCAAAGCCCTGTCCTAGTCCAGGTAAGGAGGTGGTTGCGGTAAAAAAAAAAAATTTAAAAAAAAGAACCCAGACACAAACAGCTTTTCTAACTCAAGTGTGTTTTTTTGGTGCGTACCTGTACATGTTACAGAAAGAACAAGAGACAGAACAGTTATGTGATGGGTCTGAACAAGCCTTGAACAGCCTTATGTGTATAACTACTGCCACAAAGTTCCATTAAGCCCCCTTTGTTGTTTTTTGGTGAAGTGAGTCAGAAACTAGTTATAAAGACATTAAGTCTTTATTATGAAAAAGAGGAGCTAGTGGATTTGTGCTGGGAGGAGACCTCGCTATGCTCTTAAATGCATGTAAACGTCATTATGGTGGAAGGTTGGCCAGTATGTTAGTGAATATATAGCTGTATGCAACACTTTCCCCTTTCTTTACAAGCTATAGGAGACTGTCTCACCCCAAAAACAACAACAGACTAATTTGTTCACCTTTGTGAAAGTGCGTATAAAGGTTGATGGTAGTTTTCCAGAGTGGAATAGTCTTGAGTCACTGTTATGTTTTTCTTATACTGGTAATTAGTAATTGCTAATAGTAGACTCAGGAGCTGAGATCTAGTGACTCCCACTCCTAAAAATCACTGCATGTTTTTGGAAGATGTCATGGTGATTCATTAGGTCAGAGGCCTTCTCAATGACAGATAAAAACAGTTACGCACTGAAGTGATCGGTGTGTTTGGGGGGACGTGCTAACTTGGATGATCTGAAGGGTCAGGACCAATTCAGCACTGTGGAACACTTGAAGGCCGCAATGGGGCTCCTGGGGATTGGAAAGTGAACCCATGACCCTTCCCCTTTGTGCGATTGGCCATGGTACAGGTTGACTGACACCGGGGCGGGAGCAAGGGAACATGGACTGAGACAGGGCAGTGTTGCGCCTGAATGACTCATCCAGGATCAGCCAAAATGATTCAAGTTCCCTCAAGCTTCAGTGAGAAAGCAACAGCATGGACTTTAGATCAAAGTGCAGGTCCTATGGGGTAATTGGGGTAGGTGTGGTAAACAGTTAAGGAAGTGTGCAGAGATTTAAGTGGCTTGTTGCCATGGGAACTTGCCACAAAAACCTCCAATGTTAGATGAAGGGTTCTTTTTTTTAACTTTGTTTTCTAAAGACAAGTCCCAACCCCCATTATTTTGATTGCTGTATTGAATGTGCAAAAGCATAGAATCTAAACACGCACATCTCTTTTCTCCGCTGCATTGCGGTTCACCATGATGAGTGTAAGTACAGCATCAGATTTAATGATAATACCTCTGCAAAGACTTTTGGAGTTATTAAACTGTAGGTTTGTGCCTGAACATGTTCTCGTGGTTGTGCTGATTTTACCTGAGCATGCTCCTCGGCAAGCCAACACAAAGTATAACTGTGGCTCTCCCACTTGCTTGTCTGGCTGACTCGCCTAATTTGTGTGTGTGTGTGTGTGTGTGTGTGTATACTGATGTTAGAAAGGTAAGCCAGGGTGGGGAGGAGAAGATTGGTCAGGCTACCAATGAAGGCAACAAGGCCCTGCTTTCAGTGCTCTGCTCTATCCCCCACCCACAGTCTGCCTGCAGAGAGCAGGGAACATCACAACAGACACATGCAGTATATAGATCAAACTGAGGCGTGAATCCCATTTTGCCCATGCCCATTATTAGAAAGGGAGAACAGATTCCAATAAGGGACACTACTGGCAATGGGGTGGGGTCTATTTGATTCAATGTTTACGTCTGATAACACGTGCGTGTTTGACAGGGCTCTATATAATCACCTGCCCGGGGCAACTGAACTCTGTGTTTAGGCAAGAGGAATGCCTTCATAAAGTTGTCTGATTGGGCAAGTGAAAAATAAATGTTATGTCTAATATTACTTTATCTGAAAAAGAAACAGTGTAGTGTTTAACTGAAGTGGAGCTTTTCCAGTTGAGCTGTGTGCAAGAGTCTGCCTCACCACAACATATATACAACATAATGTTGTTATCGATTATTATTCATTAGTTTTGTTTTTACTCAGAAGAGGGCTCTGGTGATAATATCCATATCAGAAGCTTTGTAATTCAATATTGAACTGCAGTCTTTTTGGAGACTTTCTTAAATAAATCTGCAAGGTTAAATCCAACATTTTTCCATGTTGAAAACAATTATTATTGTTTAGCATCCACTACCCATCCAAAATGCCTTTGTTGAGCCTTTCAGCCAATCAAAGAGTGGTTTCTAACTGCATCAGCTCTGATCTCAAATGCACTGCACAATGGAATAACAAGGGATTGTCTTGTTTTAGGCTTAAAATGATCCTCTAACCACGTAAAATTGGCCAAGTGCCAGGCAAACAGGAAATAAAGCAAAACAGTGTGATGTTGACGTTAGAGAAAAGCTCAATGTCAAGCCCTGGTGTACTATGTAGTTCATCAGCAGCATAATGGTAGAATACATTTTGTTCTCATTTTATGCAGTTGCATTGTTTTGCATGTTTTTACATTTTGTTTGCAAAGTTAGGGAAGCAATGTTAAAGTCAATAATGATGTTGCTTTACATATAAAAGAGTGATCCCAGTCGTTTCCACACAGTGAGACATACAGCTTATCAATTAAACACTGGCACCTGATCGGTACTCGGCATTTGTCAAAACCCAAGTCATCTGTATCAGGACTGAAAGAGTCCAAAGGGTGTATCTCTAGATGTTACTCATTAGTATAATTAGTTTCTTTACCAGTACATATGCCAGAGAAGGTTTTTTTCTTCCTGGTTTTCTCCTATGTTGTACAGTTCATGACGAATGATCATCAGTGTCTCTTTTCATGTTTCTGATAATCAGACTGAATTGCCATTTCCTTTCACTTCATTAATTCAGACCGACATCAAGTTAGTCACGTTGTTGCTGGGAAGAGGGGTGCTTTGTTTTGCACTACACAATCGGTGGCAAGCGATGCATCTGTCCCACTTATAATTTTGGGATGTGGATGGTGTAAGTTCGCAAGACTACAAAAATACATTACTTGAGGTGTCCAGTCGAAACTTTCAAAAGCAGCTCTCTTAATTGATGTTTTTTGCCACATTGTGTTGTGTGCCTAGTGGATGCTCGCCTGTCACAAAGGGTTGGATAAAATACTTTGAACATCTGTGCAATATAATACAATTTTTTGCTGCATATAATGGCTTTGAGAACATTTCTGTTCAGTTCAGGGTGTTGATTCCTTTCTGTGCTTAGTTTAATTATGACAATGACGCGACAGCGTCAGTGTGTGAGCCAGCCAATCACAATGCACCAGATGAGTTGGGTGGGAGTTTTAGCCCTCTTGTCGACCCATATGTGGACAGCACTCTTTTCTGCTGTAAGTGAATAAAGCCCTGCTCAGTCGTTACAAGGCCATTGAACGGTGGTGTGTATGTGTTGACAGATGTGTGCCTCTCGCTGTTGTGAGTGTTGCTCTCACTCAGGCATGAAGATGCAATGAGGCTGTCTGTTTATACAGGAGCCTCTTACTGTACCACCGCATGCTGATTCCCTCATTCTCTTTCACCACTGGCATCTCGCTCACTCTATTTTTTCTCTTCCTCTCGCCCATTTCCCTGCTTTGGTCTCTGTTTATCTTTCTTCCTGTCACCCTCTGTAGTAGGGCAGAACAAGAATGTGTTTTTATGTTGCAATTGCAATTTGACAGACAGCGATTTTTAAATCCCTGGAGCTATGAGTCCAACTATGACTTGCATTATTATCAGTGCCATAAACTATATGAGGTTAAAGTCTTATTTGGAGCTATTGATGTCAACATAAGAAAACCATTGCAAATGCTGGTAGCTGTAGCTAATGTTTAATTTCACAAGTTGGCCAAAAAAAATAAAGATTTTGGGTGTTGGTTGTTCCTTATAGCTTTGCCCCTACCAGTTAGCCCTTACCCCTCTATTTTACACATTTACATCTAGGGAAAGGATGACCGGACCTTTGTTTGGATAGAGGAGTGGGGCAAAGTGTAAGGGCTACATGACCCTCCAAATGGAGGTTTTTCAGAGGCATACGCCAAAATTAGTGTTTCAAGAAGTCATTGGCAAGATGGCTGCACAAGCTACATAAGAACTCACAATGTGTTTTCACCATAAATAAAGATTTAAAAATTCTGATAACCATAATCATTTCTTAATTTGGTGTCATTACAGTGTAATATGGCCCTTTTCTTTATAACAAGCATAGTAAGAAATATGCCAATGACTTGGTAGATAACTGGTAAGGTAGCCAAAGTTGCATAGTTTTTACTGGTTTGTTCATGACAGTCCTGCATGTTGACATATTCCAGTGTACCATTTCCCACCTTTTATGGCATATGACACCTGAAATTTAAGTCCTCCAGTGAAGTTGCGGCACTCTTTAATGAATCTCTATTATCAGTACAGACTGGCACAGTATGAGCACGGGTTGCTAATATTAGCCTACAGTGCACACCTAGTTGCCTGGTAATGATGCAGTGTTTTTAAATTTTATTTGATGACTTGTTTGATCGATTAATAACATGAAACATAAGTTTTGAATGAATCAGGGGCGTCCATGCTTTTCTGTCTCAATCAGATAAATGGCGAATGTGCATGAAAAATGCCACTAAATTATTTGATGTTGACTCCTTTTGCTGCTCAAAAAGACCAATAAAGTCAACTTTCTTTCTTAAAATTAACAGTTTAATAATAGCTGACTCCATCATGTCTATGTCAGCCAGGGAGCTTGTAAGCTGTCATTAGTTATCAAGTATAAATCACTTTCAAACAAATCATACTGTTTTTAAATTTTTATGAAATGTAGGCCACAAATATATGCCTGAAGTTTACTTAATAGAATGTTATCACAACATAAATCACAACTTCAACTGGCCAAAAAATATTGGTCTGAAAAGATTCTTTTAGATACTTTTTTCTAGATGCTTGCTGGTGTCTCTTAATTAATGTCTTCATCACAGTCTAAACTACATTTATTTTATCTCTCTTTGCTCCAGCATGCAGTCGCAGCTATTTGCCTACTTGTCCCTTTTTAGTCCCTGAGGTTTGTTGAGGCTTGTGTCTAATTTGGTTCCTTGCAGAGATTGAAATAAACTAGGAGCAATTTGAGGCATTTTTACAGCATATTTGAACTACAAAAACGAGCACACGTTTTTTTTTTCCTTTACCACCTCGCAAACATTTGAGAAACTGCTGCTGCTCTGGTGGCCTGCACTCACTCATTCTCTCTCTCCCTTGCTCTCTCTCTTCCTCTCTCTCACCAACTCCTGACTTGAGTACAGTCTCCAAATCCTCATAACCCATGTCATATACTGTTGACAGCTGGTGTCAGCAGGATGTGATAATACTAACTATCTAGCAAAATATCTGTCTTGTTGAGACACTTGAGCCAGGGGCCTGTTTCTGTACAGTTACTGCTACAGTGACAGATTTGATGGTCACCCCTCCAAGTGTGAGGCTGTTGTCTTTTCAAGTTTCAAGTCCATAGTTGTGTCAGAGGTGTTATGAAGAGTCCAATGGATACTGCTTTTTGACTGACACTGATGCATTAAGGCCCAGACACACCAAAATGACATCAAAGAACAAGTGGCGAGGAAGGCCGACCTTTGTCTTGGCCAAAAGTTGTGTGCTCGTCTGAGGGGAAATTCCTTTCCAAAGGCAGCAATCAGGAACACTCTACAAAGCAAATGATATTTATCCTGCTCCAGCAAACAATAACACAAACAGTTACAAACCTATTCTGCTAAAGAGCTCAATGGCTAAAACAAATTAGTTTACTTTGTATAACAGGTTTGTTTTGATCTCAGGCCCTTTTGACTTTTGCTGTTAGTTTTCCTGACTTCCATTTCTCTTTGTGTCTTTTGACCTAAACTGCCAACCAGAGTAATTTCATTCACCAACATGATTCAACATACTGAATCGATCAACTAGAAGCTGACGGGCCAACAGTGCGGAGTACACAACAAAAATTAGGGCAACAGACACTCACCAATGCCCCTACATTGACCAACGACCAACTGTTAGCTTGGTGCGTCAGAGCCCTTAGAATAATATAAATTAGACAACAATATTTTAAAATTCATAGCTGTTAGAATTCACTATCAGCCTATAACATTGGCTCACCATTGTTTGCATTAGAGCAGGGTATATACAGTGCATTTACAACTGAGATTGACCCTCCTCCTGAATGTGAAATCCCACTAGATTCTGTTTGTCTTCTACTGTTTATGACCCGTAGACTGTTTGGCGAAAGTTTTCATATGTTGCACTAGGGCTGGGCAATATATTGATATTATATCAATATCAAGATATAAAACTAGATACTGTCTTAGACTTTAGATGTCATTATATGACCTAAGTCAGGGATGCCAAATTTTTTAAAATAGGGGACAGGTTAGATGATCTGAAAATACCTGGGGGCCAGCCACTTATCACATCACGAGTAATTAAAAAAAAGAAAAAGATCACGTACAAATGACACAAACACAACTGTTTCATCTTTTAGTGAAAAAGTATATAACGGCAGCTCTCAACTTTATGTTTATATCATGGCTATGTCGGCTACATTGCAGGAAACATCTTGTTTTCACCATTCGTTAGCTTCTTTACCATCTATGAAAACACATTATTATCACCTTGATTCCAAGACAAATTTCCCCTACAGGGACAATAAAGTGTACCATATTGTATCATATCATATCGTATCACCTGTATGTCTACAAACTGTATGATTGTTTTGCCATTATGAGATGAATAAAAATAAACACAAATTGATCTTGCTTGATTAACCAGTGTTTTGTTAACCATACAAGCCGAGGGCCATTTAAAATGGGTTTGGGGAACACAATTGGCCCGGGGCTGGACTATGAACATGACTGGCCTAAGTGTTGTCTTTTCCTGGTTTTAAAGGCTGCAAAACAGTTAAATGATGTGACTTTTATTATTTGTTTGTACCCACTTATTTTTACTCAGTTATTATATGAACATCAGTGATCATCAATAATCTCACTGTGTAAATACTTTATAAAAACAACTATAGGCAGCCATACAATATTGCTGCAACATTGTTATTGATGTATTTGGTCAAAAAGATTGTGATATATGATTTTTGCCAGCCCAATGTTGCACAGTTCAGTGTTTATGTATCAGACAGTGGTGTCCCTGTTTTAGGGTCCTTGTGTTAAATGCAGCTGTATAGCACTCCATTAGCAAAGCAGCTGCATTTTCCCAGGAACCAGAGGAATCTCAGAGACAAAGTAACACAATTAAATTCCCCTTAAGCCTGTTCAACAGCAGACAGTTTTTGTCTTTAATGAGCTTACACTGCTTCATTCTCTCAGCGGCTATAATCTCTGATTTTGGACATATTCCAGTGCTACTCTCTCAAAGCCCCTCTGTGCAATGTGTGTGTGTTTTGTGGGTATGTGTTTCTGTGTGCCTTTGGCTAGATTGCAGTTAAACAATTGCCTCTTCTTTCCTTTTCTTTGTGTGTGCGCATGTATGGGTGTGTGTGTGTGTTTGTGGAGGGATACAGATAAAAAGCGTTTCTGTAGTTATGTGTTCTTTTCTTTGTATTTTCCTTCGTCCTGGTCAGAACCCCAGCGGTTGTGTGTGGTTTCAATCAGTTCCAGTCATTACTGCTGGCCAGAGAGCTGCTACTGCGTCGTCTCCACTAACTCCGCTCTGCTGAACATTATTCTGCTCGGTTGCTCTTCACCTCATCTCATTGTATCCTCTTTCTAATTCTCTCAGCTCTTATCTGTCTTTATATTTTTTAGTGATGAGTCAGCAGAGTGTGCATTTCTGCACTCATTTATGTCTGTGTGCCTGAACAGTGAGCTTTCAAGTCAGGCTGCAACTGAAACAATCATTTTTATCATTGATTGATCTGCTAATTGTTTTTACAGTTAAGTGAGTCATTATTTAGTCTATTTAATATCAGAAAATTGTTTTAAATGATGAGTAAAAAAAAAGTGAATTAGTTACATCAATGATTGTATTTTGCATTCAATTATAATATAAAAATATTTAACAACACAATTGATAATATGTTGATTATGCTTGTATATTTTTAGGTTATACACATAATCATAGCATTGTCTTGCTTTCTATTGTCTATACACAGTATCAGTCTGTTACTGAACACCAAATGTAGGGTCAAGTCATAGTTTTGCAAGTCACAAGTAAGTCACATGTCTTTGCACTCAAGTCCTAAGTCCTAAACTTTGAGTTTTAAGTCCTAAACAAGTTAAATTTTGTATTTAATTGTCAAAACAAGTGTGACTGAACTTAATCATAAAAAAGTAGTGCTGACAACATACTTTTAAAGCATATACCATTATTAACCACAGCTAAATGAATTTTGTGCTTTTCTGTCCTGTCTTGTTGGATTTTACTCAACTCATTTTGGAAAAATGTCTATGCCTTTCCAGATTGGCTTGGGGAATGGTATCAAGTGTTAACAAGTCAAAAGGCTTTAGTCCAAGTGAATTCAAGAGCCATTAGTGTTTAAGCCAAAGTCTTTATTGATTCTTGTCAAATTAAGTCCAAATTAAATTTTTGTCGAATCTGAAGTCCAAGTATATTTTACATTTTAAACATTCTGAACATTGTTACATATAACATTGTGTATTATATTATATTATAATGTATTTATTTTTCATACATATACGTAATATTATATTATCTTAACATAAAATGACCATCACAATTTCCCTGATCCCTCAAATTGTTCATTTGGCCCAAGCTAAAACATAAAAATATATGATTTATAAAGGTAAAAAAACAAATCAGAGCAGCTTACATTTCAGTATCTAGAACCGGTAAATGACTCATGACTAATCGATTACCAAATTATTGTCAATTAAGTTGATTGACAGTTTCTGCACCACTTTAGTATTTGATCAAACGCAGCACAGAGATTCTGACATCATTACAGTATTAAAACAGAGTTACAGCTCAACATTCGTGCTACATGATGAAAGTTTCAGTGTATTAACTCATCTGGTGCATTTTGGATACCTATTTGCGGGGTGCATATGTACTGTATGTCTTTGCCAAAGGGATGTACACACCTAAGAGACCTCCTTTCTTGTCGCACATTAGAAGTCTGTGCCTCTAAAGAAGTACTGAAACTGTAGAAACAAGGGTTGTTTAAAGGCAGCAGGTAAACTCAGCTCTGTGCTCTTCCTCAGAGATCATACCCTGAGGAACAGCAGGTTGTGCTCCCCTTAAGGTGATCCAGAATATGTCACGTCATTTGCCAGCTCACATAGCCTAGATCTATCTGTGTGTTGTGTTTATGAGAGCCATTGCCCTATGTGATCCATATGTTTTTGTTTTAATGGTTAACTGTTTGTTTACTAGGGGACCGAAATTCCTCTGGATCGCCCCCAGGCCCACTGACACGTGTACATACACCAAATTACAAACACACATAAACACACGAGAACACACAAACACAGACAGACACACACACGCACACACACACACACACACACACACACACACACAAGCACAAAGTCAAGCATGCACAAACAAATACACATATTCACCCACACGTGTAAACACACAGCCAGATCTCCTCAGCGGCTCTTGATTGCTCTGGTCTGATTTGAATTAGAGGCTCATCTTTCTCAGATCTCAGAAATGGCTCTGAGGTCGAGCGGTTTGGTGGTTTGATGCTGATGCCAACACACAATTGGTTGAAGGCCTGCTTGGATGGCACTAGGGGTTCGGTGGGGATGTGTTTTTGCTCCAACAATCGTGGTTTTGAGCGTTTACAGAGGGAAAGATTTGACTGAGTCACAAGACCTACACACTTTTAACCCATAGTGCTCTATTGGCAGCGGGAGTCTAAGTTAGCATACATAACAGACTACTGAAGTATGAAATGGTTCAGCTGCCAGATGATTGAACACATACTCAGTAAGAATGTGCAGGTGTAATACAGATATTCAGATGCTTGGTGTTGGTATTAATTGCATATCTTAAAGATTCATTCTTCCAACAAGAGCAGCAATACAGACGTTTGTCACACGTCCAAGGAGTTTGCGCAACCATTGTCTTGCGACTTAAACTAAATCTCTACTTCTTAGATGCAGATTTTTCTTAAAATGATTTGTTTTGGAGTCATAGACCTTACACTGAAGAAAACCCTCCTGTCCATCCTGTAGTTTGCTTACGACTGGGCTCTCGTGTGGCTTTGATAATGACATAATTGCCCCCAAAAGCAGCTTCCACAGAATGAGAGCAAAACAACATGAGAGAGAAAAAATGAGTATAACTGATAAATGCCACCTAAAGCGCTTTTTGTTTGAATTATATTACTGGTCTTGATATTTCTAAAAACCTGCCAACTGTCTACAGTCATTAAAGTCAATTGTTGCCCGCCAGCACATGATGAAATATTGCTTTTTTATGATCTATCCTCCTCAGTATTTTGATAAAATAAATACCAGCTGCACAGAACAATGGACGATTATAGGTAACTGATGGATTTTGATGAGCTAATTGATAACTGATTACAGGAATGTTAAACATGATGTTTCAACAGATCATCAAAAATATATGGCTAAATGTATGACTGGCAGGGCCTATGGACCAATAGGGACTGAGTTACATAATTGTAATTTTGTATTGATTTTCTTTAAAACACTGAGTTGTATCTGAAGTTATTACAAGAAAGTAAAATAAAGATGGACGGATGAATGGATGTAATGATAGATACTAGACATACACTGCTTGCCAGTGACATATGCAGCCTATAATACACACATATCTCGAAAATAGACATTTGGCAGCGTTGAGGGCAACAGTTCTCACTAGTGGCTTTCATATCTGAAGCCGGCTGATTGAGACTAATGGATACAACATGGGCCTTAGAAATGGCTTCCACATGCAAGAGACAAGCATATGTGTGTGTGTGGAGAGAGTTTTTAATGGAGATAGTAAGGTAACATTGGAGCATGAGTATATGTGTTTTATGTGTGTATTTGCGTGTGTACAGGTACGTGTGTGGGGTTTGTGTACCACCGTCTAATAGAGCGGAAGAGCAGGAAGCACTTCCCATCCCTTCAGGTCCTGTTTATACCTCCTCCAACTTCACACGCACAAAGATCCCATTACACACAAAAATGCAGATACGCATATACACACACACACATACACACACACAAACTCATGAAAGCGAAGGCAAACAAAAATCTTCTAATGCTTAAAACACTGTTCCTCTTCATCAAGGTTAGACCACCTTACATAACCGAGTGATTCATACCAGCGGCTTTGATATACTTTGTTTTCTCAGAAAATAAAGATAGTGTTCCTTCAGACGGGCTCACACTGCTTAGAACTCAGCAGGTTGGTAATACTCTCTCATACTATATTCATCCTGTTGAGCTACACAAAGTAACTGCAGAAAAAGGAGCAGCAGCTCTTGTTTGCCAAAATAGAATCAGTGCCATATTGCAATCAATAATCAATTAATTTTTCTAAATTAAACACAGTTGGCCAGAGTTTTTGGATTGGTGTCTCTGTCCCTCTGTGAGTAACAGATACACAATACACACAGCACACAAACACGTATTGTATAAAGGAATTTGCTAAAAACATGTGGCCACGCCATGACTTCCTGGTAGTTAGTCACTGTTACAATAAGTTAACAAAATATGTAGCTGTCATCAGTTGCTAAAACACTCCATTTCACTGCGGTAATGTTATTTGTGATTATTTATTTGGCACTTTCAAGTACATGAGAAAACATGAGAAAAATATTGTTATGATTATAACAGATTTTCATCAATTACAGGCCACTGTGTTAAGAACAACACTGGAGCAACTAAAAAAGAACTAACTGCAAGCTGCAATTACCGATTACCTTAATGATTAACATGACTTTTATTTACTGATTGATTGTATGGTATACTACTGAATATTTATGTCATTTTTGCAGAGTCAATTACATCTTTAGATATCTCCATTTGTTGGACCATTACTACAAAGTCAAAAGAGATTCAGTTTACAATGATTGAAAACAGTAGCCCGATATTGCCTGGACAAACCGCAAATACTAGTTGGTTTTGAAAGTCTCAGTTTTCACTTTCCAAGGGGCATTATCAACAGCCATAAACCGAAATTGATTAGCAAAACAGTTGCTGATTCATTTTCTGTTCCACTAATTGATTAACTGACTAATTGCTACAGCTCTACAACACCTTAAAAAACATTTCACAGATTAATTTTGATATAGATACTGCATCTCAATATGTAAATCTTGTATTTTTAGTATTGTATGAAGAGATAATAACTTAAAATATAGAAATATAGCCTTGCCCTAAGATGTCATATATGATATCTTGGGAATAAAACTGGTCCTTGCATCAATAGTTACACTAAGTTTACTCTAAACTGTAGTTGTGAGTAAAATGCATATATTGGCATTTCAGCCTCATTTAAAAAGACGGCTCTGTCATGTGAATTGATTAGTTCTTGCATTTTTATTTGGCGCTGAGTGAGATAAGCTAATGATGAGCCTAACCTGATACCTCCATAAGTGCCATTTACTCATGCGTTAATAAATAAAGCAACAGCACAGTAGTTATTTTTTGACAAACACAATATCAAAACCAGATAACTGGATTCTATCAACTGCTCCTCTCGTCCCAAGAAATCACTTTTTTTGTTTTTACTTTGTTGTTGAAATAAACCACCTCTGTTATTTTTACATATTTTCTTTCACTTCACTCAAAGCGCTCTGTCTACAGCTGAAATACATTTGCATTGACATTATATATGTTTGGCAGTAAAAGTGGGAATTATTCTATGGAGATACGCCAAGTATGTGAAGGAATTTATTTGTAAGAATGAGGAGGGAATGTGAACTTGAGACGAAGAGCGCAGAGGCAGGGGACAGGAAAGAGAGGACAGATAGAGAAGTGAGCAAGAGTGCATAGAGTAAATAAACATAGCCGGGAAGTGTTGAGTCCACGCACAGGACGCGGTTTGGTTTGTGTGTATGTGTGTGTGTGTGTTTATCAAACCCAGCTGGCTCCCATTTGCCCAGGAATGAGTCTGCACCTCTCAGAGGCCCAAGCCTGCCCTGCTTTGAAGGCCTCTGTGTAGTGTGTATGTATGCATGTGTGTTGGTGTTGGTGTGTGTGTGTGTGTGTGTGTGTGTGTGTGTGTGTGTGTGTGTGCATAACAACAGCTTCATTAGAGCACTGCATGATACCGGTGAACACATAAAACACCCAGACGTATATTTACTATATGTATATTATGTGTACGGCCTCTTATGTGTTCATTTTAAATGCACATACATTCACTCTCTGACACAAACAGTCATCCCTTGCACACACATAGACCCACACAGATTTCAGGTTTCACAAGCATGCACAAAGACCCCTAAACAGTCCCAAGGGGTTGAATTTAACTGCTTCCAGATGCAAGCTCAGGACAGAGCACACACATACAGACAAAATCTTCTGCTTTGTTGAAGTCAGCAGAACTACTCTGTTTAAATTAATTAAGTGCTAGTGGATGGGAAATGACATAGGAGTAGACAAGTTTACTACAAGTGGGAAAACAGCTTGCTGCGGATACCTGATAATATCCACATGGAAAGCAGCTACTCACTGTGGAAAACTGGGAACCTGAATCTCAAAATAAACTTCACATAA
Source organism: Plectropomus leopardus (assembly GCF_008729295.1). Taxonomy (NCBI): domain Eukaryota; kingdom Metazoa; phylum Chordata; class Actinopteri; order Perciformes; family Serranidae; genus Plectropomus; species Plectropomus leopardus. The sequence continues at coordinate 11,420,352 of NC_056464.1, forward strand.
ACATAAAACTTTGTGGTCCTGCTGAAAACTGTTTTTAATTGTGTATTGTGTTTTTTTGTTTGTTTGTTTTTTTTTAGATGTGGCCCACACCTATACTGAGCCCCTCATATTGAGGTTAAATGGCACCCCAGAAAGGTTGCAAGGAGATGATAGAGACAAGTGGAGCAGCGGCCTCTCACACACAGAGCTTACGACACCCAACAAGAGTGTCACATGTGAGTAAATAGTGCACACATTCACACGCAGACACACACACTTGAAGAGACTGGTGGGAGTTTTGTTTCCATTACCGATCACTGGTCTGATGAGTCACATTGTCCTGACCTTTAACAAATACATTTGCACACCCTGAAGAAATAGGTCAGGTAATCATACACACAGACAGAAATATCTACATTGTCAGCTAAGTAGGTTACGTTTTGGATTTGTGAACACAAGCACCCAAAGCTCCATATTGGAAATGAAACACATTTCCTCCTCTTTCTCACCTTCTTCTTCTTCTTTGTATATTATCCTCTGTGTGTTTGCTGTTGAGACTGGGATTGTGAGGGTATCACCATGGCAACAATAGGTGAGGGTGTGACTGGGACTTTGGAATTTACTTCCATTTACCCGTCTCCTTCAATTACCAGAGGTTTATTGGACATCTCCGTATTGGTCAAAATGGAATAAATACCCCCAAAAGTCTCTTAGGGCTTTTTCTTGGCCCTTTGGCTGCACCGAGTCAAATTGTGTTTCCATTACTGGTTTAAAACACATGGAGTTGTGTTGAGTCGCACCGGAGATGGACCATCTCAGGAATCATGTCAAAACATGCCCAACTGCCTTCAAGCAGGTTGTGGGACATCAGATAGACTTCATCATCATTCAGGGACAATAAGGTGATGCTTAAATAGCCTTTTGCCATCTCTGGTCATCTTTAGGCACCAAACTCAGCACTTTTAGGGAATTGACTAAATTTTAATGAAATGTAAAGTACCAGTGTAAAGGCCAAATTTCAGTACCTTAGACAGCATTTGGGTAAGAACACTGGTCCAGACAGGAGCAAAAGGCACCGCAAAGCGCCCCCAAGCCAGGAAGCTCCCTGCAATATTCTGTGTCTGGCTTCGGGATGCTTCGCCGAGGACACAATGTAACTCCACAGAGCTGCCGGTTTAGACAGGAGCCAGAATTGCCACAAAATGCCCTGAAGCCAGCCAAGGAGTTCCGTCAGTTTCCCAACAAGCCAAAAATTACTGCTGCAGTGCCCAAAGTTTCAGTGTATCTGGTCCATTTTCTTTCCTATTTTATTTAGAGATAACCTAGTATCACTGCTTTTTGCGATTGTGTGGGGTTTTTTTTTAATTAAATTCGTATATCACAAATTTGTCAGTTGCATCCAAACAGAGCAGGAGAGATAAACAAATTTAAAATATTACAATTTTTCTATGATAGAAAGAGAAAATTACGTTAAAAAGGTACCACTGGGTACCAGTACTGAATTCAGAGTACCAGCACAGGTATATTTATGTTCCCAACCCTGGTTATCCGATCACCCTTTTTCAAGCAACAAGTGGTAGATGTCAAGCAAAATCACACCTTCAAGCAGGTAGCCCCATTGTATGGAGATGCAAATCTCTGCCACACAAGTCAAACCAAGTCAAGCCAAGCAACGTGTAAGGAGAAGGGCTATCTGATTTTATCAATAATGAGCTGATGCCCTGTCACATCCAGGCTAACTGGCTCCACTTTTTTCTGGAACTAAGTGCACTCAAATGTATTTCTAGGGTTACAGCACTTGCTGTTGTTTAAACAATCATTAATTTGTTAGCTTTCATAAGAACTAAGGCCCATCAATTTTCTCCAGCACAACCCCCATTTATCCATAATATCCACCCAGAGTCAAGTTCAAGTTATTACAGCATCCTTGGTTCGAGTCCAGTTAGGGACCATTGTTAAATATCATCCATCACTCGCACTCCTCATTTCCTACCACCTCTGTACTGTCCATGAATAAACTGAAGGAAAAGGTCATTTTAAAAAATGTATAGGCAAAAATGCCTGAAAAGTATGTCCATGCACTATGTCCCTCTCTGCCCATTCACACAGCTCACCACTTAACTGTCTGTATAGCTTTACATGTTTGGCGTTTGCTAAAAATAGCTTGAAACTAAAATATGATATAAACAACTTATATAAAAAACTTACCATTCATGTCTAAACCACAGACTGTATAATAAAGATGGATGATGTGACAACTCCCCTAAAGTGAGGCTAAAACATCTGGTGGCTGGCTGCACTGAAGGTCATAAACCCCACCCCCTTTGTGTTAGCGGATAGGGCATGGGCCAACCTGAAAGAACAAGTGAATTAAATGTTTTCCAAATATGTCTTCACACCGCTGTATCTTCAAGATGCTATAGAAAACTGGTGTGATGTAATGACTGACAGCTGTGTTTGCCACTTGGTGTGCTTGCATTCAGTGGCTCTGCTTTTGATCAGTCGCATGGCGGGAATTGATAACGCGGAGATCGCTACAGCACAGAATATGATTTCAAACGACGTCACCAGTGCAAGATCCATGCATGGGATATTTTGGCTTCACTTTTGTACAGTGGGAGAAAGTGGAGACGCATTGTCCATCTTTACATGCAGTCATCGGTCTAGACATACAGACTAAGCCACAAAGCATATTGTACAGCTGAATATGGTTTTGTTCCAGGGCTGGATTTTTAGTCATTTGCATAAATGTCAGTGTGATTTTCAATGAGGTCCTCTTACTTCTCTAACAGAAACCAGAAGTTGGGCTCTCCACACTGCAATCTGTGAAACTGTTTCGACCAATCCACTCCAATAACATCTCTTACTGCTGTAACAGAAAATTGCTACTGTAGCTGGCTGTTGTACTGAAGTAAGAGAATTGCAGGAGCTGAGATTAAAGACTCTCATATCGTGTGTTTTACTTACTCCGAGCTGTCCAAGTCTAAATTTCCAGCTGTCCAATCATTACACTCCCCACTGGGTCTATCAGCACCTCTCCACCTCAATTTACTGTAGAGCGTCACAACACCTGGAAGTTCTCCTTCCAGAGTCATATCACCAATCGCCAACACCCATTCCCCTCCTTCATATTACAGGTCCCACGGTTATGTTTCAGCCAGAGAGACTCTCTTTCACTCCCCTTGATGTGCAGTCGCTCCAGCTCTCTGTAGCCACGCCAAAGGTTACGCATGTAGGCTATGTCATTACCCCGCCACATATATTTTTCTTGCTTTCACTCTCGTTTAAAAGAATCTCAACCTAATTCTCAAACTAGATCTGCTATGTCATTTATTCACTTAGAAGACCGTGCTTCACAATAATAAACACCCACAAAACTCTAAGTTGTCTGGATGCTCGGCCACGAACCTAAAAGCACTGTAAAAAATTTTAAATGCCCCACAGCGGTCTAAATCTGTCTTTCCTGTCATTCAAAGAAAAAGAGGGATGGTGTAAGTGAATGGGGTGTGATTGAGTAAGCTGAAATCTGAGAATGTGCTAGAAAACTAGCATTTCTTTCCTGGAATCCGGGGCTGGCCGGGGGTGACATGCACAAACACACAAACCTGCCCCATGGTAATAGCTAGTTTGAGGTAACTGAATAACCAGCAGTTCAGTCAGGAAGTGGATAAGTAGGTGAACACAGTGTGTTTTGAGTAGGTGTGTGAATGTCTGCTGTCTGCAGCCAATGTTTGTGACTCTACCTGTCCTGTCTGTGTGTCTATTTCAAGCACAGGCTGGAAGACTTGAGAGGTTTTGGATTTGGTTTTCTTTCTGCCCCCTTCTCTCCTCTCTGTGCTTTATTTTACATCCCAATAAAATCTATGGAACCCACCAGCTCCATATGCTGTGCCGGGAAACGTTATGCAACTACAGTAGGCTTGGACAAAATGTACCGCCATAAACACCAACTGGCTTTCCATTTGCGTTCATGTGCCTCCTCCCTTCATCCATAGCTTCCTCCGTCACAACTTACACAATCACATGTGTTCACGGGACCTGAACCACAACCTAAACCTAACAGTAAAAGATCAAAAACTTTCACTGTTTTCCAGGTGAATTTTGTAGCGAATGCCTGCTTATCAGCCTGTCTGTGTCATCTGCAACCAATCAATCATCATCTCTTCCTCCCTCCGCGGCTTCATAATGAGCATGAAGACGTTACAAAATAGCTGTGACTCAGGTCTGCGGTGAGGTCATGGCTGTGTGACATCTGTGAATGTGTGTGCCAAAGTGTTTGTGAGTGAGAGGGTGAGGAAACAGAAGCAGCAAAAACAGAAAAACTCCCTCATCCCGTGTGCCCCGTCTCGCAGTGATGACATCAGAGCTATAGTATGCGTCTGGCCCTGGGCCTGTGACAAGCTGTCTGAGAACAATATGCAGGGAGAGCTGTTAACATATGTGAGTGTGTGAACACAAGCACACACATCCATGTTAGTGATGTCATGAAACACGCTGCAGTCTCTGACGTCACGGCCGCAGCGGGATGCACGTGTACACAGATGTTTAACAGCTTACGGCACTGACACGTGTAATTCATCACGGTAGCGTTTTTGACAATTCCACTTTGTTTATTTTATCAGTTTGAATTGTTTTCACTAAATGAGGTCATAACATAAACCAGATAGAAGACTTTTGGATGCATGTGTGAATGAGGGCATGGAGTGTAAGGGAAATGCTGAGTGGGGCTGTTTGTTATTATCTTGTCATCAAAGGGGAGGAGTGTGCAGTGTGATGTTGGTGGGAAATCTAACAGGACTGTAACATTGCCTTTAATTAGAGACCAGTCACTGTGCTGAGACTGTTTTCCATCTCTGTTCCCCTGCCCTAATTTTCTCTTTCCTTTTCTTTCAGTCAACCTCGACTTCCTCTGAATTTACCGTGACTTTGTTGTCAGTAAGATAAGGGTGACACAGTGCTGAAAAAGTCGGGCTGTTGTGGTGATGTCACAGGGGTCAAGTGTGGACAAGGTAGTTGGCTGATGCTTCAGGTCAGGGATTAGTATTGCTGTGTGTCATGATGTTCCTGCAAGGCTGCTGCCTTTTCTTCTTTCCTTCAAAACACAGGCCGAACCCTCTCCTAGAAATATTTGCACACTATTTCCATTCATTTGTCAGGTGAAATTCACACAAATGAGTCAAATGTTGCAAAAGAAAAAGTGAAGTGCTTTTCCAACAGCTGGGTCAAAGGGAATAAATAGTGTTTCTGACTGTCAGAAAACCACAAGAAAAATTGAACACTTTTCCCAGAACTTTGGGGTATTGGGCAAGTTGTTGTTTTGCGTCAGTTCGTTTCATGTTTCATGTTTTCATGCAAAAACAAAGAAATGCACTTTGGCAAATTTCTAAACAGTATACTAAAGATTAATGCCCATGCACAGCTGTGTTTTTCCTAGTATTGAGACGGCTCTTCCGCAAACATGTGCAGGCCTGAACACATCAGTCAACTTGCTATCAGTCGATCCTTTGAGTACTGAGGTAGTTTGATTATATTTAAGCTATTCTATGAAGACTTTACAGGTGAAAGAGAATCTCAGAAATTTGCAGTTAATATAAAATATAGGCAACATACTGGACTCACTATTGCACATTTAAGACTGGGTGCTGGATTGGTAATTCAGGCTTTTTTTCCCTCTTTTTTTTTAAGTAAGACTAGGACATTACTTCAGCTTACTTTTTTTTTAAATATTTCAACAAAAAAACATTTTAGGACAGATGCACAATGAAGTAGGCGTCCTGCCTGAAATGTCTGCATGGCAATATCAAAAATTATAATTTAAGTTACTTACTTTTTTCATAGTGAATTTACCTGCTATTTAAAAACAGAAACTGATGATTTTCAGTTTCAGTGATTGTTTGCAATCATCAGGATTTATTGGGTTCAAAACTTCCTAAAGTACTTAACAAAGATTTTTTTTACTCTGCTTTTCTTGAAGAGCAGCTCTCTCATTCACCCTCAGAGGCCAAAACAAGCTCCAACAACTGAACCAAAAAATTAACTCAAACATGTGCTTTTAACACTGTAACACTCACAATGAAATCTGACCTGCCTTCTGTACCAAGATGTGTTTAATTTTGTCTGTTAGGTAAAGTTTGCTAATTGTGATGCTGTATGTACATCATATTGTATGTGCTCTACATATAAAATACACACCAGGAAAATATTTCACATTAGCCTTCAAATACTGACAAGGTGTGGGACTTTTTGTTGGTTTTGGTATCTTTAACCTGGCAGCACATACACAGTATAGCAAAACACACCATAAATGTTGCAGCACCAGTGACATCATCAATCTACCAAAGTTACTGTTTCATCCAGAGCCAGATACATAAGTTATACAGAAAAGTGTATAAGTAATACTACCATTAAAAAAAAGATCAAATGGAACTTTATAACTTAAATGTTGAGGAAAGATTTTAAACAAAGGCACTTTGTTAAACTCTGCAGTTTTAATTGGAATGGTCAGATATTAAAAGTGATTAATGTAAATCATGGATGCTCAACTTGCTTTGCCTGGGAGCTGCTTTTGTAAAATGACAGGAGGCCTGGGGCCACTTATTAAACAAACAATAATATTTATTAGATAAAAATCAATAAAACAAGACAAATCCAGTTGCAGCAGCCGTGCACAGGTCATGTGTACGCAGGGGCGCTTTTAGGATTTGAAGACATTTGGAGCTAAGCCCCAGACCTCTATAGAGGGGTCCAACAGATCATCCTGGCACCTTTTTTCTTGAAACAAGCACTATTCTGATTTTATGCACTCTGACACCTTATTGCAATTTGAAACACACAAAAAATGACATTATGAATCATTTTTTTATTGTAAATTAGATAATGGATGGATTTTCACTGAGAGTTACAAGAATGAAGTTTTTATTCAAGTCAAAAGTGAGTCACAACTTTGCCTTACTCACATCTAAATTTAAAGCAGCAGTCTTGTGTATCTGACTGAACTCTGTGTTCACATGACTTTTTCAATGTAGTGAGTGAGTGCAACTAAACAAGCCTAATTAACACCGCAGTATTGGTTGAAGCTCTGTGTGGCAGCCAAAATGTGGGAAAATTTCATTGAAAACTGCAGTGGCAACTTATCATTTTCCCATTCTCACAGCGTTGGTAGTTGACACTTTTGGCCCGCAAGTAAAAACAGCTATGCAAGAAAACCCCAGAAGGGAGTCAGTGGGTAAGATGTTTCTGGGCTGAATGTTTTACAGGCACTTCAAAATGGTTAGAGGATTTTGAAATGTTGTGCAAACATTGTGAAACTTAACTACTTTTGTGCCAATCAAGCCAAGCCCACAACATTCTTCATTTTTATCATTAATGGCATATGCCCTTATTGACAAACAATTACACTGCAAGTGATCTACATTTGCTTCAGTGTTTAAAGAGAGCATAAAACATCTGGTTGGACACCCACATGCTTTGCCTCTGTTGTGTTAAATAATGCACAAAAGCATTTATGTACATTTGTGTATCATCAGCCTGTTCTCACCCCCAACTCTCAGTGTTCTTGGCACTACAGACCGACGCACAAAGGTACCTTTCCAGCAGTATAATACACACCAAGTTGGGTTGCTGCCAGGCAACAAATGACACTGCTTCGTCAGTAGATGTCGACATGTAACACCAACGCACACCTTTCACAGTGGATATAATACGCACCGGGCAGTGGCAGTTTTTTATGCCACCAGCAACTTACATTGTATAAAGAGTGCAAAAGTCCATATAGGCAGCGAGGAAGTGGTGGTGGATGGATCAAACAAACTCAGACTTTCACCTGGGAGAATGTCAATGGAGTAATCTTATCAACCACCTAATTTTGTAGTTAGTGCAGCATGCTACACTAGTGATGTATGGCACATGACATATAAACTTAAACCATAAGAGTAAAGTGTTTGTTAAAACTTAAAAAGAAGAATACAGATTGGGGTAATTTTGTATTGATTCAACTTCTCTCTATAAATTCTGTCACCATAAAATTGTAAAGCAGCCCGTATACTGACTTTCTTAAGTTAAAACAAATAGTTTATTTTTTACAGTGTAACTACATGCTTTTGTTGCCTAAACCAGTGGCTCCCATCTGGTCAAGCCACAGAGTCCAGATTTCTCTTTAGTCATTGGTTTAAGGTCCACACAGAGAATAAATTCCCACATATTCAACGTATTTCAAAATATTTAAACATATGGGCTTACAAGTTAGAATTAAGTGCAATTAGTTGAAACATAGTAAATATAAAGCAAAAAGTGTATATTATTGCTTCAAGACCAGTGATATAAAAAAGCTGACAAATGGACAGCATGTTTATAGGCCAAATAATACCAAGACCAGGGCAACAGAATAGTTGCTGTACTGGAAAAAAAAAAAGATGATGTTATAAATGAGGGCCTTGACAAAGTCTGTAGGCCGTACTTCAGAATAAAGTGTGTTCACAAGTCACTTGGAATGATTCTGCAGAATGGCCCTACTTTTGGACCACAACCCACCAGTTGGGAACCACTGACCTAAATCTGGAAAAGTGAGAAAAAAATGTTTAAATGCAGCATTTTAACCAACATTGTAAGTTTTTTTTTGAAAAGACACAATGCTTGTAGCAAGCGTAAATTAACACGCCATCCCTGAATGTCCAAAAGTGATACAGGAGGGTACCGAACATCTCATATTTTGACGTGTAGGTTCAGTGACAAAGAAGCACTATTTGATGATTTGGAATATCTGTGTTGTTTACATATTTGCATTTGGGAGTGCAAATTTGGTCCGGTGAAAATATATCTTGCATATATCTGCATTTATTCTGCATAATTTCATGTGTACAGTTCAGACATTTCAACACTTTCAACACTTTAACCTACATAGACAGAAAAACTGCACCAGAGGAGACGGCAGGATAAAGCAGCTGGAATAGAGACAGACAGAGTTCATAGTCATCCTGGTGACTCATTCCGACAGAGGATAAGTAGAGAGAGAGATGAACAGCAGATCTCTGGTTTGGGAGGGAGGTGTGTAAGTACAGGGTAGCTGAGAGACGCCAGGAGAGAAGGAAGAGGTGGAGGGTGTGTGAATGGGGGGTGTGTGTACTGCTGCAACTGATGGTGACTCACTCGTGCTCGCTCACCGGTCCAACACATCTGCACAGACCTACATGTACATACAGAAATCACATAGGTTGCAAGACCCCCAGTGCTCCATGCTGTTGTGGTAGCACTGCATACGCACATTCTGCGGTTTCCCAGTCTCATCATGTAAGTCATTTGACTCTTTATTTGCTGTTATTTTTAACTAGCTCCCACTGCTGAATCATTGTGTTTATGAGTCACACCCATGCATCTTCCTGGTCCAAATATGCACAAGCAGCAACCCATTTCATCGACTTTGTTTCTCTCTTTCTCGCTCCATCTTTCTCCCTTACTTTCTTCATCTCAGACAAAGGGACCTTGTGTTTTTTCTGTGTGTGTGTGTGTGTGTGTGTGTGCATAAGTGTGTGTGTTTGTGTGCATAAGTGTGTGTCTGCACGTGTTCTTGCTTGCATATATGTGTGTGTGTGTGTGTGTGTTAGTGTGTGTGTAGGCCTAACCTCAAGCTCTGTTTGGAGACAGTCCTGACTCCCCGTCTCTCTCCGTCTGTCTGTTTGCCTGCCAGATCCGCCTATGTACTGTGTTCATACACTCACTCTCTCACACACACACACACACACACACACACACACACACACACACACACACACACACACACACACACACACACACACACACACTCCAAACTCACAAGAAGTATGAATTTCTCAACAACTCACAATCCCCTGGACAATTTAGACCAAGAGGGAATACAGAAAAATTGCACACAGCTTCCCTCCCCTCTCTCTAATCCCCCTCTTTTCTTACCGACCTACATCCTGGCCAGCTCTGAGTGTTAAAATACAGCATTGTGCAAAAGGAGAGCAATAAGAAAGAGAGACAGAAAGAAAGAAAAAGAGGAAGAGAGAGAGACATAACACAGCAGAGCAGCAGGTATTGACTTTTGACATACTTTCGAGGAGAAAGTATGGCTTCTTCTTACTGGCCCTGCACATGTATGCACGCCTACACACTAATGCACACAGACACGCACTGGCCCCGCAGCTTGCCAAACATCTGGAGCAAAGTTAGAAAACGCTGAATGAAAGAATCTTTAATAACACTGGATTGGTTGTTTGACCGCGGCCGTCGGCCAATCAAAACAGGCCTAGATGGGTTATCTGTCTCCGAGCGGTTATCGAACGGACGCTTTTATTGCCCGTCGTGTTTCATAGCTACAGCTCAGGACCACACTCTGTTTGCCTCCCAGTTCGACTGTGTGCATCTGAGAGGTACGGCTTTGGTTTTCTGTGGCTCTGTTGTGCTCTACCCATCCCGTCAATTCTCACCACACCTCTCCACACCAGATGCTTTCAGGTCACAAAAATTTTTAGGGCCTAGGTAGGATGGTATTAAATGCTACCATAATATATAAAAACCAGACCTCCATTTCATTCTTCTTTTCAGGGTGCGTGTTTGGTTTGGCAGCGAGGGTGTGCTTTTCTGCCTCCATCTCGCTCTCTGAGTAGTTAGTCCTTGATAGCACTTGGAGGTAAAATATACCGGTTGGTAAAGTGAGCCGAGATTAATGAATGTGCATGCTTCTAAAGTGGTTTTTACATACTTCAAATGTTGTATAGGGTTGTGGTAAGAAAAAAAATTTATACTGGCAATATTATATCAATAAAAAGATGCCAAGAGTCAGTTTTATTTTGTGTCATATAAATTCATAATATAGCAAATACAAATCAAGAATAATAAACCTACTAGAATAATAAAGTAATTGGATTTTCAGTTTCAGATGTCTGGGTTTGCTTCTGCGGTATGTGGCCCATGGAATATGTTGAGTGGCAATTTTACGCTTAGCTCATAGATTTTACATTGTGATGTTGTCACAGATTTTTAAATCCCTTTTCTTACCTTGAGAAAAGTTTTACCTATATAAAACTATCATGGATCAAAAATTCAGAATAGAAATACTTATAATTGCCCTTGTTTTCTGTTCAAGGTGTCCTGTCAATAGTTTTACAAAGATGTCTTTTACATTAATGATATACAAGGAAAAAGCTTTTTGGGCTGCAGGGGATTTTTTTTTTGCTGCAGTGGCCACTGAGAAAAATTGGCTGGCTCAGATGGTGGCATGATGGCTGCACAGCCCCCACCATTTATGCAGGAGCAATCATTCCCGACCAGAGCTGAGGAGGTGAGAAGTGTTGAATCAAGCAAAAGGAGTTGATCGGTGGGTAGAGCTCCAGAGGAAGCAGGTTCATTCCCAGTATGACGGTGTCTATGTGTATTGTCCTTAATTTTAAGATGTATATATGACTGTTTGGGCTGGATCGCAACAAAAAGACCAGTGCTGTAAGAGCAAAAGTCTATCACTGAATGAGTACAGTAACTAACTTCCTGTTTCAAATTAAAAGCATTCATTTCAAATTAAAAGCCCTGTAGCATTTCATACAAGTTCCAACCATATGCTAGGGTTTGACCTAGTGTTGTTTTCAGAGACAAACACGCCACTCATCCTCTGTCACACTGTTTTCATTTATCCTGGCTATTTTTTTCCTGTTTTTCTGTATAGTTGTGTAAGAGTCTAGACAAGTAGCATCAGGGGCCAGTTCTGTAAGAGCTCCTCCCATGAGCCATTGCCTTTTGGGTGGGCTTTGTAACTGGACTCAGTTTCCCAGAGCCTACCTCTCCATGACGCTGCATCAGCACAAGTATGCACACACACCGAGAGGGGCCCAGACGCTGCCTCAGAGCTGATCAGTCATCAGTTGCATTGTTCACACATTTGGTGAGCCAGCACACACATTATGTAAACATTTCAATCCCAATAATATGTTTTATATAAATGGTTTAAGGACCATGTTTTCTAAAATCACATGCCCGTATGGACAGTGAAAGCACTGTTGGTCAGTGTGGGACACACAGGATCAAAACAGGAACAACCGTACAATATGTGATGGGTTAACACAATGTGTATGATTTAACTGGTAGAGAGCATTTTATCATTAATATGATGTAAACAGAACAACTCGAGCAACACAACTGATCTGAACTAAGTAGATTTGAATTTTAAAAATGCTGACTTGTAAATAAATGTACTTTTGTCCCTCCCCAGCTCAACCAGCAGCAAGATCCACGCCTATCCACCACACCCAACCATGTCGGACGCAGCCCAGCAGCCAAGTACGCAACGGAGCCAAGCACCATGCGCACACACACTCCCCTCACACGCACTGTCCGCATCACACGCACACACCTCACACGCACACCCTCCAGTCCAACGGGGTCAGGAACGGGGGCCCACATGAGCATCCTAAGCTTGGCTCCCTCCCAAGAGGCGGCTCATCCACCTCCTCATCCTCTTCAGCAGGACCCAAACACACCAAGAAATTGCAGTCCAACCCTTCCATCACCTCCCAGAGCAGCAAGAGGAGCAAGAGCAGCTCCAAGAGCAACAGCTCCCAGATTCCCACAGAGGCGCAGGACGGTGAGATACAGACACTGACGGAGGGGCTAAGGGCAGCAGGAGGGGGAGGGATGGCTAACCAGGTTAAAAGTTTCATTCCACATGTCTGGTTTGAGTAGAGGCTCCAAATTCTTTGCACATCTTTTCTGACCAAAATAAAAAACAGTAATAGAAATCACTGCTTTTTGGAATATGTACAGTTTTGCCATATTTTAGCATCGGTGCTTTATAACATACAACAAAAGGAGCAGCCCAGAGGTGAGTTGAAGAATGTATTTCATACCAGCTCAAAAATGTGCAATGTTAAATGGATTTAAAAGTCTTAATGGCTAATTACAACCCAAAGAGGAAACTCATCGGGTTGGAAAATGTCTAAATGTATTGATAGTGTCATTCCTTTAACCACCCCTGCTTTGAAATGCAGGTTTGTTTCATCACCTCTTGTCATGGCTTGAGTGGTTGTGTCAACCTTTGGGTCTTAAAAAGTAAGCAGGCTAGATCCATGGCAAACTACAAATGGTGGTATTTATTAAAGCTCCAAGATATAAGCAAAATTTAATCTAACGTCACTTGATATCACGATAATGATATTACTTGCAATAAATAAACAAAATTTACAACAGTCGCATCCCAACGCGACATCACTGCCACTTTGTCAGTGGACAGTAATATCTAAATATGACCCACTAGGTACCCTCATGCGTCTTTTTTGGACATTGAGAAATGACATGTCCATTTAGGTTTGTTATAATGCAATCTATGTTTTCAATACACACTTCTGTTCCCACAGGAAATATTCAGTTTCTGCTTGTTAAGTGCGTATAGTCATTTTCAAAATACTCTTACAATAATGTAAAACACTTTGTTGTTAGGTTTACGTCATTAGGTTTTGGCAGCAAAAGTACATGGTTAGGTTTAGAAAAAGACATGCTTTGGCTTAACATTCACACGGGAAGTAAACAGCGGGCTCTCGGGTGAAAGTCCATGGTTTGTTGGACCCATACACCTACTGTACCTCCCACCCTCTCTCCAGCTCTTTACATTATGAAAGTTATACAAACTGATGCCACCTAGAGCATATCATATCACCACCAAAGGAGCCTAAACCTGACACCGACATTACTGACAAAGTGGCAGTATTTGATGAGCATGGAGTGACAACGGGCTGAATGTTACTGTGCACTTTGTTCTTGACTCAGACTTGCACAGTACCTGAGCTTGCGCCAAATTGTCTCTCCTGTATTGAGAATGTTGCCAGATGGCTGCTGTGTTCTTTTTTTCTTAGGCACCAGTTGTTCTCTGCTATGCACTCATCTTGCCATGCTTTTCTGCTTCAACCTTTCAGAGAAGTACAACAGCACTCATATTATAAACCTCACTGACATACCTAAAGATTAATCTGACTAATCAGAAGATCCCCAGATGATCAGACAAAGTAGTGCCTAAAGATCAATTGCATCTGATACAATGTTACTAGAATCAAAGTCAACATCACAATCTTTTTGGTGGCAAGTTGACATCACAATGACATTTTAAAAATAAAAGTATTGTGCAGCTCAAGCATTTATTATTCTCAACTGAAGGTAACTATTATATGGTGAAAGAGGCCTCAGATTTTTTTTTTTAAACTAACACTAAAAGTACAGACTGTTATGTCTTCTACGTGACTAATACTGACAAAGAGCGCTTAACAGAAAGGAGAGCGATTTTGTGGTTGAGCGGAGAAGTAAAGAGAACAGTCTTATTACTAAGGGAGATTTGGTAAAACCAGAAATTCGTTTTTTTTACTCCCTTTAAAAGCGCAAATGTGGTAAGTTAGTGTGCTAACGCCACCAGGACATTGGCAGTCCTTGGTCTCTGAAGAAAAATATTTTCTTATTAACTTATTACTCCATCATGTCTCATGATTTCTGACCCATCACAGTGACTGCATTGCCACTGTTTCTGACTCAGTTTAATTTCTCAATTAGCTTTATTGACATGATACATACAGCACTGTGCATATTTTATTTAAGTCAGAACAAAATGGCTTTTTCAGAATAAAGTCAATATTTAGTTAGACCTCACTTTACATGTAGCACCGCTTGAGCTCTCTTGGCCAGACTACCTTGAAGTTTCATAAAATAATGTTCTGGTATACCAGCAGATTTGTACTGTAAATCTCATATTATCCGTCCGCCCCAATTGAGTTCAAGACATACTAAATAGAGAGGGAGGTCACACTTACAACTCTGCCAGTTGAAGTTGTTTTATTCTGAAATATTTGTGTTTTTTTTATAATACTGTATACATATCTCCTGTATGTCTTGGTTGGATTAGTAAAGAGACTACTGCGAAATAAATATGTATGACTATTATAATCTTGCTAAAATAACAAGTTTAAGGTGGCGTAAGACTAATGCACAGGTAATGTTGCCACAGCACATAGAGAAGGGAAATATTTGGATAAAAGAGAGAAAGAATACAAAAGTAACACAAAAAAATTATGAATAGTTAAAGTTAACAAACTGTCTCACTCTGTCTGTCTCTCTTTCTCTCCAGACTGCTGTGTTCACTGTATTCTGGCCTGCCTCTTTTGTGAGTTCCTAACTCTTTGTAACATCGTGCTGGACTGCGCCACCTGCGGCTCCTGTGCCGGGGATGACTCGTGTTTCTGCTGCTGCTGTGCGTCAGAGGAGTGTGGCGACTGTGACCTGCCCTGCGACATGGACTGCGGCATCATCGACGCCTGCTGTGAGTCTGCAGACTGCCTGGAGATCTGCATGGAGTGCTGCAGCCTTTGCTTCTCCTCCTGAGGGCCCCAGCCACCACCACAGGGGGCAAAGTACATGTCTGCTTCACACTCCCATGAGCCCGGGAACAGCTTCAACCAGTGCCTTATCAGAGCCGAGAAGTGCTCCACGCGGTCTTTGTTGCCTGGGCTCTGTGGTTTACACAATATTGGCTGGCCTAGTTGGCTTCACAATATGCCTGATGTTTCTTACAAGGTTTGCCGAGAGCAGTCACTGGTGAATTCTTCCCTCCTTCATTGATCAAACGATGGGACAGTAGCTTCCCTGCCTTGTCTTTGCTGTCGGCCCATTGCTACACAGTGCAGAGTGAGTTCCAGCTGTGGTTCCACAAGGCTGTGCAGACCGGGCCTCTGGACCCTCACAGAACAAGCTATTATTACAATGGAGCCCCTTGTGCTGCCTGGATGACTGGAGTTCTCCAAGCATGAAAAATGACCTCCAAAGGCAAATGAGAAAATGGCTCCATTTAACCGGATTTTAGTGTTTCTGTAGATAAGAGCAGCAGCATAATGGGAAAATGGACGCTCAGATCTCAGTAGAAATGTAGTCTGTCCTCCTGTCCTTGGCAAGGTTAAAGTCTTCCAGTTTGATTGCTTACAGTGGCCTTTGTGACACACGCACACACACACACGCACACACACACACACACCCTTAGCAGAGGATGTTGGATCCACCCCTGTCTTTGTCCTTGTTACAATATACAAAATAGAGAAAACATTAATGGTGGCTTGTGGCAATATTACAAACTTCTTTCGACAGTATGCATCTCACTTAACGGACTTATTCAGAGAAGAATCATGAGCATGTCATGCATCAGCCTGAAGATGGGTCCCATTAAATGAGTACTGTAAGCGATGGACATCAGAACAAATGGGTGATAGCATCGGTCATGGACATATTCTCGACTCTAACATGTGAAGGGAGAGAGTTCTTTATAAAAAAGTCTCTCCTCGTTTAATGTCTCACATCATGTTAACTCATACAGTTTGTATGGAGGAGCTTCAGCTGCATTCAGTGAATTCCTCCTTGTCTGAATGATCAGAACAGGTAAAGGACTGGTAGAGTATTGGAAGGCATCATCTCTTTCAAAAAAAAAAAAATCTTTTTTCTTTTTTGTTCTTGCTATGTCAACAAATGGCCTTGGCTTAGCTTAAGGCCTGAATTTTCAAGTAGATTCCTCGCCTTTACCAAATCTCTATTAATCCTTGTTTTGTAGATTTTAGTTAAGATATTTGCATTTCTCCTCTAATGTGAAAATCACATTTCTGTGTTATCGGGTTTTGCCGGGCTCTCTGTTCAGCAGACATCGCTCAACATCTAATTTAATTCCTTGAGTGAAAATCTCACGACATTATGCTAAGTTAGATCCATATGCTCGTAGTATGAATGGTACGCTTTTGATAACGGGCCCTGCACTCTCCTTTGCTCAGATGCATACCTTCTCCAACCCAATACCTCTTGAGATGTCACCTTGATCTGTTGTGCATTTTAAAATGACTTGATACAAATCTCCTCCTCTCTGATAAAATACTGTTTGTGCAATCCTTTTTTCCCCTTGGAAATACCAAAGACTTTTCCTCTTACTGGACCTTAGTTTCTACACTTACTTGTACTTTGAAGGGTCTTTGCTATGCTAATGTGGCTGTGGTTGGTTAAACCCTATTTTAAGGGCTGAAACAAAACACTGTTGATTATGAATATACACTAAGGCTGTAAATCCACCAGATAATGAAACAGAAAATGCAAGTTTTTGGAAATCAGCTTGAAAAGATACAATGACTCTTCATGTCTGTTTATATCAGATTGAACATGTTTCAAATTTAGACATATGTTCTAAGTCAACTGAGACAAAATCCTGGAGAGCCCTGGAAAAGAATGCAATTTGTTTAATGCGCAGAGAGATTTATGAAGGGAGAACTGGATTATATAATGTTGTGTATAGATGTGATAACAATGTCATTTGTTTGGGTTTAGAACATATCCCACATGCAGATTCTGACAATGTTGCTTCAAGGGACATGTTCTCTGTCACCAGACCAACTTAGTCACAAAAACAAGAGTAGCAGCTGTGGACATAAATCTGAGGGTTGTGCAAAACAAACCCATACGAGTTTGAAACCCAAATAAAAACACTGGTTTGTTAACAACAGAGGTCAGTAATGACTACTCTTAAGTATTGTTTGTATTTTTTCCAATACTGGTGATAATATAATACTGGTGCCTTAATGGTGCCCAAACCAATACTTCAAAAAAATAAAGCACAAAAGGATGTTAATGACATCAAAGAAGAGCTTTTTTTGATTGCGAATGCAACTTTGAACCTGAAATTGAACAACACAATAACTTTTAACAGTTAACTTAAAATAAATGAATATGAGTAAATTTAAAACAATATTGGCAAATTCTAGGGCTGTGCCTGACTCAGAATCATGCAAATCGGATTTGGCTGTTCAATACGTATATTAAGCTTCCTTTTTGTTATACATACAAAGCTTTAAAGTTTGAAAAGGACATTTAGTGTGATTTCATCACTTATGTCCTATAGTAAACCGGTTAACGGTGCTAACGTTGGGTCGTTAATGGGCAGCATAATTTTTTTGTCAACATTAGATATCAAACAAAAGCCAGAGACTGTGTCGTATTACGTTGTCATGAGCTATATATTCCCCGCTTCTAAGCAGAAAGTCTCCTCTCTATCCTCCTCCGTGCAGCTTTCTGCATGTCCACAGCTCCCTGTACCAAAAAGTAGCTTGAAAGTCAAGAGCACTCACTCCATAGTAAAATCTGGGGACCAAATTTCCCCAGAAGTACACTGCACAGAAGAAAAAACATTTGCCTGACTTGAAGCATTTTCAGTAAACTGAGGGTCTCCAAATGATGATCCAAATCTCTGACTTTCAAGGTGCAGACCTAACAAATTCACATAACAAATAAAACCTAACCAACATGAAGTAATTTCAAACCTAATAACAGTTACTGTAGTAATAACAGCAAAATAAATGTTGAGTTGGGGTAAATGTCTCTGAAACTAATGGGAGCAGCCAGACAGTTTTCTGTTACTTGTGTAGGAGGGGCTCAATTGGCAATTCAATAGAATAGCTAGTCCATCTTAATAGTCCACCCCAAGGGAATCAGATTCCAATGGGAGGCTAACTTCACTCGCTAACCTCAGGGCTAACATGGGTCTTGAGGAGCTGCAACATTTATTCACTGACTAAAAGCCTAAACTGTTCACACAATGTACTGGCACGTTTAACTACACAATCTCTGCTCTGGTGACCACAGCCTCACTGTCACGCACCATGTCACACACGAGCGTGCTCTCCCTCTCTCTCTTGCAACCATACACTCACTGTACACAAAATCTGGCACCGGAATGATGCACCAAAATCTGCATTGTGATTCAGTCCAGGAGGTACTGGTTGTATAGGAAACGGAGTCATATTGGCACTGGATATTGGTACCCAACCTTTCTCATGACAAATTAAAAAATGAGCTTACAAATGTTAGTTAGCTTAACAAGCTAATGTTAGCATAACTGGCCTCCAGTGTTGCAATCAATAGTATACTTTCATCAAACTACTTTTTTTTTTTTAAAAGGACAGTTCACCCCAAAATTTTAAAATGCATTTTTTTTCTCTTACCTGTAGTGCTATTTATCAATCTTTTGGTATGAGTTACTGAGTTTTGGAGAAATCCACTGCAGAGATGTCTGCCTTCTCTGATGGAACTAGATGGCACTCTACTTAAGTGCCAAAATATACATTTGGAGAAAAAAAAAAAGAACAATTGGAATATCTCTTTACA
Source organism: Plectropomus leopardus (assembly GCF_008729295.1). Taxonomy (NCBI): domain Eukaryota; kingdom Metazoa; phylum Chordata; class Actinopteri; order Perciformes; family Serranidae; genus Plectropomus; species Plectropomus leopardus. The sequence goes on from NC_056464.1 coordinate 11,439,501, forward strand.
GAAATCATGACCTGGCTGCTTTAGATAATGCACAGATTGTTGTGAGCAGTTTCATGTAGTAACTATTTTCTTTCTACTGAACTACATCCACCAACCGTATCACTGCACATGAAGATACTTATGGACACCAGGCAAACAGTGATGCTATAAGCTGGTTATAGATAGATCCTCCTGTGTGGTGATACAGGTGGCACTTGTAGTTCGGTAAAAACGGAAAACCATATTCCAACATAAAACTGCTCACAACAAGGTCTGTGAATTATCTTGAGTAGGTCATGATTTCTGGGAAGAGACATTGCTGTTGAATTTTGATAAATGTATTTCTTTGTTTGTTGCGCTGTATACCACAAGCCAAGTGCCATTCAGTTCCATTATATTCTAGATAAGGCAAACATCTCTACAGCTGATGTCTCCAACATTTTGCAACTTACATCTAGTTAAATAAAACACCCTACAGGTAAGAGGAAAGATATGCATTTCTAATTTATTGGTTGAACTGTTCTTTTTAGAAGAGCAGGAATATGAATAAATATCAACATGTGTATCTTTCTCATTTTACAGCTAAAACAATAGTTCACTGTTTTTTTACACAACCCAAACAATATGTTGTTTCCTATCATTTATGACTGTGCATAACCACAACCTCACTCACTCAAGCTCATGTTTCAAGACTCATACCAATCTGCTGCAGCGTCTTGCTGGACGAACTCAGTCCAAAGGGGCAATATTTGTAGGCCTTTATAACCAAAATAAATCCAGTTTTCATAAATGGGAAGCTCACAGACTGGCTTATCTGTAGTCTCAAATGTTGCTTTCTATTATGTTGAATTGATTTTCAAATTCCTGTTTCCAGCACAGATGTAGCTGGAGGAATAAAGTCAACAGAAAAAAACTACCCGTGACAGACATTATTATATTATATATTGTTTCAACTCTCTTTTTGGCAGTAGATGATCTAAAAATGTCTGAGCCTCCTGTGAGGTCTCCAAAAGTAGCTTCACCTGAGTTTTTGAAGAGGTCCTGATGGACTGTAAAGTGCAGCAAGAAAGGTGCAGCAGTGCGGTAAGTCTGTCAGTACCACAGCTATGGATGTGCTATGCAACATAAATCACGTGAAACAACACTTTTAATAAGGTCTGGGTTGAAAAACAGTGAACACATCATTTAAGTTTTATTTCATGATGTTGGAATAATATTTTATGACTTGATCATTAAATACAACTTTATGTCTATACTGAGAAGTGCTTTACAATTTGCGGAGGATGGAGGCGGTCTGGAGATAGAGAAAACACTGCTTGCTTGGTCTGGAGATGGAGAACAGTGTCTGGATATAGAAAGTCCCCAGATGAACACCAGTCTTACATTTAGATCTAGATCTGAATTGTAGAGATGGTTTGGAGATATTGATTTGATGTTGTGTCTGTACTAGACTGGAAATATTTGTTCTCAGTCAAGCTATTACTGAAAAAAAAAACATGTTTACTTTCAATGTTGTCCATACTCAGTATTATCAGTATTTCTCTTAGAATTACCATGACTACAGAAATTTTTAACTGTTGACTTTCATGGACTTATTATCTTATTATGAGATGTAATTTGGATTTTGATTTAAAGGGCTGGCCACCTCTGCTAGTACTCTGAAAGTTATCCTAGCCCAGCTGAATTGTTACTAGACTGTAGTCCACTATAATGTCATTTTGTTTACACTACCCCCATTTTATGTCAATTTGAATTGCTGTCCTGGAAGTCACATTAAAATATCTTAGTTTAATACTGAATAAACAATGTGAACTCCAGGCTACATGTGTCATTCTTTCTTTATTTTTCCATAGACTACGAGCTTATTACATTAAGGTCTTATTACATTATGGTTACATAAATAGTCCTGTTGTACTGTAGTCCAGCCTATTAGAAACATCTATGTAGCAATGCCATGAAATGAATCTAATAATAACAAAAAATTGCTTATTCATCACCTGTACAGTGTTGAATTACCGAAATTCAAGATGCAGTCAAAACTACATTTAAACATTTGACCTTCTTACCTGCACCGCTTGGCACACTTACATAACTATTAAGAAGGTAAGAAATGTATCCACTACAACCAAGTCAACTAAACCAATGTGAAAGTGCCAAAACCTGCAGTTCCTCTAATGGCCACCTGAGGCTGGCTTTAGAGACAAGTCAATGACCATAGACCCACTATGTTGAAATGCCCAGCTTTACAGCAGAAATAACATGTTTACTGCCTGGTATAGCTAATTTCAACATTCTGGACAACTGTACAGGGGTAGAATTTCATATAACTTAAGTGTTTACATTTTATTAAGACTTAAAGGTATGTATTTTAAAGGTCATGGCTGCTTTGGGTGACAGGTTGTCTTGCAAGGCATCACAGTCTAAGTCAGATCCACCCTTCACTTCTGACTCCCCCCAAAAAAATGACAACAGCCAAAATGCCATACTCGAGGCTTCAAAACAAGACTCCACAAACCAGTGAGTGACATCACTGTGGCTACATCCATGAGTTTTATATAGTCAATGACTGTGCTTGGTAATAATCACTTTCTTCTCAAGTCAGATACTGTCCATGTTTTCTGGCTGCACATTCAAACATATTTGCCATGGCTTCTCTGTACTTATCCTTTCTTTACCCCCCTACATGACTACTGTCTTGCACTTAAGAAACTTAAGAAATTTTAAAATTTCCGTCAGACTAACATCTTTTTACATGTATTTTAAAAGTCATCGATGCAAAGTGTAAACATTGATACTAAGGCTGTCAAGTGATTAAAAAATGAATACATTAATATAATCTAATTAGTTACACTGCTCTGTGATTAATTTATCTATATTAATTGTGTACATCAATTTTTGCTGTATAAGTAAAAATTTCAATTCAGCTGAATTTTGGCAGATGAGTGAATCACTGAATCAGTGAATAATTTTTAGGGAATGCAGTTAAGACTGAGGTAACTGTGATTGCTGCCTGAACTCCAGTGATCCGGGAACAGGATTATTCAGCATTAATATTTTCAACACATTTTTTTTGTGATTAATTAATCGAAATTAACCCGTTATTTTTACAGCTATAATTGATACATATCGTCATCTTATGGATACACCTTTATCTTAAAATTCTGATGTCACGTCTGCTTCAAACAACCAAACATTTATCTTCTGAAATCAAATAAAAATCATATTGACTTTGTGATATCAGCAAGTATTGTGATGAAAGTTATGAAAGGTACACACCCCTACCACTACTTAGTTATGAGCTTTTGTGATTGTGAATGCCAATATAAATTGTCCAATGATGCTAAATAGCATCTATAATCCTATTGAAAAATTATATTTGGAATTGAGGTGGTGTCTGTCAATGAAATATTTGTTCTCATCTTTTAGGGCTGTGGGTAGATGTCAGATAAATTAGGCACGAAACCACTGATATTAAGCAAACTAAATAACATAGAATTAGGATAAAATGTTGCTAAAGCTGCCATTAGAGTGTTTCTCCAACACATGCAGTGTTTTAATGAAGTAACCATATGGTGGAGGCAGTGGATCTATATTAGGGTAATTTTCTGCCATTTTTAACAGCATTGTTGCTCATCTTTTCCCTGCTGGGTTTTATTATTTCTCCATTAATATTTTGTCCCAATCATCTTTTAGCATCTGGAGATTTTCCCATAACCCATGCAGATTAGCTGTCTCTGAGCTGAACGCGAGTGGAGAGAAAACAGGGGGAAAAAGGGAGAAAACAGAGCAACAACTGGGCTCATGCAGAACAGAGCCTTTTAATGTGTTTTTTTAAAGGCTTGCCAAAGTTGTTCAGTAGGAATGTGTGCTCAGGCCAATACATCAATGTGTGGAGAAATGCAGGGGACTTTTACTGTTTGAGATTTTCTTCCTTTGCCTTCATCTTTCCTCCCTTTTTATTCCCTCTCCTTATTGCAAGTGGCCAACAGTTAATAGGTCTCTTGAAAACAATTCTGTTCCTGTGTGTTTGTGTGCCTGGGTACTTGTGTGTACACGTGTGTGCTCTCCACAGGGTGTGAAATGTTTGCCGGCCTCTGTCTCTTGTAGACTGTGTGTAGAGTTCACTGATACCAGGATCAGAATTTGGCTCTGAGGCAAAGGCCTGCAAAAGAGGTCAGCTACTGTACGATTGTGTGTGTGCCTGCATTCTTGTAGATGTGTGTGCATGAAAGAGAAACAGAAGTGTGTGCATGAGGGAGGCGATTCAAATGACTCAGGTTAGACAGAGAGGCAATTCAAGCCCCTCAGAGGGAATAGAGACACAGAGGACATCTCTGGACATCTGCAACTGTTTTGCAGGAAGCCACACTGTAGTCGACCCTAATTTCCTTTTCCATGTACGCACGCAAACATGCGCAAACACACAAACCCAACAAATCAAAAAAATGATACACACCCCCTCTAGAAATTTCACATGCACAAAGCGGGCGCAGGGGACAAGTGGCTATTGAATATTAACCATGAAATTACAAAGGCTGCATTCTAATGGAGGTGAAGAGGTCAGAAGCTGGGATGGAAATCATAAATTAATACTCCTGACATGACAAGCCGCTCGCCCTTGGCTCCTACCAAACACAGCTCTACCCTCCTCCACTGAAGTCACAAAGACACCTAGAGAAGGAAACACTCGATTTATTATTAATTTTGGGTCAAAAGGAAAGCCACAACACACACAGAACTCATACAATATGCCTGATACTTTTCTGATGTGACTCTGGTATGAGGCGACAACCATGTAACCTTCATGTGTGGCTACATCTATAGAGGTTATTGTTTAAGTGTTCTCAAGGGACCTCTATTACAGTTTCAACTATTTTGCATCCTTTGTGATCCATTCAAATCTGTGCCTTTCATGTCAAAGCTTGGCCAATGTAATCCAGGATGACTCTGAATGACAATTATTGTACAAATGCACTGTTCAGTAGCTGATGGCGTGTGAGAGTGTGACATCACCAGAAACAGAGAAAAGAGGACAACATTCTGCAAACTCGAATATAATTCTACCTTTTTCTTTCACCCAGCGGCTCTCAAACAATGGCTTTCAGATAAACCCATTAGTGCTCAAGCACACATTAAACTCGGGAAAATAAAATATTTGTCTCAAAGTTTAAACACTGATTTTGTGTTTTATGTCATGCACATAAAGTGGCACATACCAAAGGGGTAAGGTGAAACACTAAACCAAAAAGAAATTATTCTATTTTACACAATTTCAACACTTTGTCACCTCTTAAGCTCTACAAATGAATTCTGTCACAGAAAGTTCTCTTTGTAAAATACAGTTTAAGTCTTTTATAATCACTCAACCAGAAGAAATCTGCAGAGAGGGAGGACATTTTTCTGAAGAGTACAGTTTGTAACTTTTCATAAGAAGCAATGAAGCATAAAATGGGCTTTGTTTTCAATCTAACCTAAGTCACACAAAATCTTTTCTCTCAAGGAGACCATTATCTGTTTCTGTAGCTCATGCTCCTGCACACAGTGACGCACAAAGAATTCTTTGAATGTTGGTGAAATTATGATTGAAATATAAAGGTTCAAAGTTCAACCTTATCCCCCAGGATAAATGTTGGCATTATGTGTTTAAGCAAACCACGGCTATTTGTAAACTATTTTGTAGCTGATATGTTGAAACTCTACGTCATATGCTTCAACTATATGAAGCAACAGTGCTATGGTTAATATGTGGTAATGTTCAGGCACGTGGTTATGGATAGGAAAAGTGCATGTTTACGCTTAAAATACTTGAATGTGGTGGCACAAATAAAGCTTGAAATGTCAACGGTGTATCGCTGGAAATGCTGTTGATATCTCACTAAAATAAAGACAGTTTAAGTGGCTTAGTTGCTGCTGGAAATGGAAAAACACTTACAAAATCAGGGAATACTGGTAAAGAAAAGTAAAATCTGAGGTCATTTAGAAACTGTGATGTAATAAAATAGTTTGTCCATTAGAGAGTGGCAGAATTACCACTAGAAAAGCTGGCAATGTCTCACTGAAAATGTAGCTGATGTCTCATTAAAAAAAACAGCTACTTTGGTGGCAGAATCGCTGCATGCAGTGCTGCCAATGTCTCATTAACAAACCTCTGCTTTTTGTAGCACAATCACAGCTGGAAATCACACAATTTCTTGCTGGAGATATTGCTGATGTCTCCATAAAATCTGGTGGCACAATCATTGCTGGGAATGCTGTTGATGTCATGAAATGCTGATAATGTCTTACAAAAAAAAAATCTTCCTACAGAAGATCTGCTTTTGGTGTCAAAATCATTGCTGGAAATGCTGCCATTGTCTCACTGGATATGCAGCTGTGCACGCATTTTACTAGAAAACACCCAGTTTTGGTGGCACAATAAACGTTGGAAATGCTGCTGATGTCTCGCTAAAAATGCCACCAATGCCTTGCTAAAAATCAAATGTTCAGTTTTTTTCAGTGGTCTGCAGCTTCGTAGCCACATTGCTTGCCAGGGTGTCATGCCATTTACCATCCACTCCACCTCCTTATGACAAAGTCAGCCCACATATCATCAGAAATAGTTTTCTTTTTTTAATCATTGATGTGATATGTATAAAATGTATAAATGGAGTACATTTGTGATTTGCATTAACGTACAATGCCAACATTTTCTTCTGGCCACTAGGTTGCAAAGCTATAGTTTTTGCAGGTCTGCACCGTACATAAACACATTATCTTTCAAAACACACATCTAGAGTCACTTATACTGCTTCAATTTAGAAAATCAACACATTCCACCCTTTATTCTGGGATCATGTGTATTACTGACACCTCAACACCTTCGCATTCACCACCAGCATTTAGGCTTACATGTTATTGTGCAGAGACTTTACCTCAGCTATTTCAATAAGACTTTGGTTAGAAATTGGGTCATACTTTAATTGGCCATTAAAAGACACAAAAGTAAACTAGAACTCCTACTAGGTATTGGATATCAACTTAAAGAATGTTTTTTTAAATCAAAGTCAAACAACACTGCAGTGAAAACAACTTAACTGTTTTTGTATGGGATTCTGATGCTATTCCTTGTTTTAAACATCATCTGCTGAAATAAGTTATCACCATCACTTTCAAAATTGCATAAATCACATCCTGTCACATCGTGTTTCTCTTGAGTTAAAACAGTATAAACATCTCTGCGCAAATTACAGAAACACAGACGGATGGATTGAAAGTGCCAGTAAATAACTCTGGAAAACAACTAGAAACCTATAATACCACTGCTGGCTGTAAATCAGAGGGAGGAGAGCTCTATTGGGGCAGCTGTGTGAGTCAGTGGAACTAGTGCCAGTGAGTCTTTACAAAGAAACATCTTTTCTTCCTACATGAGAGGCGATGAAGAGGGTGGGGGGCAGAGACACAGAAAGAAAGAAAGGCGTTATTACAAAAGTTACTTTGGCAACACCATGTACTATATACTGGAACTCTGGGAATAGAGCTGGAGAGATAAGTTAATGTTCAGATAATATTTGCAGCTCTACTTTTCTGAAAGACTGATAAAAAAAAAAAAATGCTGCATTGATATATGATTTGGAGCCATTAAAATGCCAAATTAAAATCCACAGTAACAAATCAAGTTCATTAAAGGGCATATAACCATCGTTCATAACATGGCACACTGTGTTCATTAGATGCTGATTACATGTTCTCCTCTTTAACAGTGCACAGCAGTGTTTTACAACAAGTTGAACTGAACCAAAATCATGGCAAGCAGACAAGATTGGATCAGCAGCAAAAATGTGTGTGTACTGTATCAAGTTACTGCCGCTGCAGGACTACTGAGGGAACCACAGCCCAGTGGGCTTCCATGGAATAGACACTCACATGCATGCACGCTCATACAAACACACATACACACAAGAGTTGGCAGGAGCGAGACATTTGTTTCTGCTTCGGTCTCACGGAAGCAGCAGGAGCAGCCGAGCAGTAGGCCCGAGCACTGAGAGTGGGCGGAACACAGCCTGGGCGGAGGATAGATGACCATTTGCATGTGTGAGCCTTAAAATGTATCCCAGACCATCTGATATGCGATTTGAAGTCAGTATGTGTGAGAGAGACGAGACGAGGAAAAGCTCTCTACAGCAGCTGGAGCTAAGCTCTAGGAGAGCTGCTTTGCAAAGAAAGGATTTGTGCTAAATGTCTCCATATAGGACAGAAACACAGTAGCCACTGACTCCTAATATGATCTTGGAGTGATGTTCTCATTACCAATGTGTACGTCCAGTCCTGATACAAACCCGCTCCCTCACTTCATCCCAGCTCTGTTGAACAATGACCATATATCTTCCTTATACAACGATGACAGATAGATTAATCTACTGAGCTAGATCCCTCTGCTATGAGAGCATCCGTTAGATAATGAATCACTGATGAATCGCCTGAAAGATCTCACTTGATGACAGAGCAAAGTCATCTGATTTAATGGCTGTGCATACATTTAGTGCAGCAGACATCACCTGGTTAATCTGAGGTACTGATCTGGGGTCAGTTTGGGTCGTTTCCCTGCAGAAGTTGAGACCTGAGGTTTATTTGTGCCCGTATAAGAGTCTCAAACTAAGGCTGGGTGAAATGGAGAAAATTAAATGTCACAATATTTTTAACCAAATGCCTCAATACTGATATTGCGATGAAATTGTAAGGTTGACTGTTGATGTTTTCACAAAATATTTTGGCTACACAATGAGATTTTTGAGTTGCCTATTGTTAACTACAGGGTTTCCAACCAATGATTAATTTGTGGCGGCCTGCCATGATTAAAACGTCTGCCACCAGGTATTGATTTTATATTATTGGAGCTGGACCATTCATAAGGAGTGCTATTAGAATATATATACCCTCAAACAAAAGGAGAGATTTTTGAGCGTAGCAAGTAAAACCTCTATATCTACTGGTTTACAAACATTATCACTGCTATCAGGCCATGACACAAAAAAAGAGACTCCAGAGTGCACAATGTACATACGTGAATTGGAGGATTTGGTGTATTCCCACTCCATCAGCCCCTAACACTCGTGCGAAATTCAACCACACTTTACCCTCACCTCAACTTGAAGGCGAGTTTTAAGCAAATGCAGAAATCAGTTAGGGATCATTAAAATGCTTTATCCATCCCAGCTGCTTGTGAATTCAACATAAGGGGAGAAAAAGGCAAACAATAAAAAAAGGAAGACAGTGAAAAATGGGGGGATATAACTCCTAACTGAATGTATGCCATGTTAGCAAACACGCACACATACACCAATCAGCCCCATCACAATGTTGGATATCCTCTCGCTCCCTCTCTTAGCGCAGAGCTCCTGTGTCAGACAGGGGAGGTGCATGCAGAGCAGACACTGCCACTTAAGAGTTGGCTTTCATCTGTGTGGGTGGGACACGCCAGATACCCAGTGCTGGCACTGCGACAATAAAGCACTGCCTTAAATGTTGGCCCTACGCTAGCCAGGAGTAATCCTCCGGTTTGGCTGCTGCTTTATGTCTTGTATTTTTGGCCCGATGACTCAGCCAAGGCCTTGTAAAAACAGTAAAACTCATGAAACTGACATTATAATTTATTTTAATAATGGATAATTAATCAGTGCTAATTTGTTCAGCTTGTTTTCACATTCAGCTGAGAATCTTTGTAATAGTCCACTGCCAAATGGCAGAGTGACATACTGAGGCAAGAGGAAGTCATTGAGAACTATGATAGGCTTACTGTCCTTGAGGGAAGAAAGTATGGCAGAGTCAGATGCTATAGTAACCTGAGAAGAACCTAAAGAAGACAAAGTCAGAGCACTAGAATATCATACTCACATAAAAGTACTGTTAACTACAGGAAAACAGGAAGCCACTGCACTTACTTAAGGCACAGTGGCATTGAGCCAAGGATATATATATATATAGGCCTATAGTTCAAATACCTTTGTTGGTTAAGAACATATCAAAGTTAAAAAGTCACAAAAGGTGCTGTTACTATGATATTTTACTCAAGTTTCAAATAAAAGTATTTGTGTAAAACTGTATTTAGTTAGGCCCAACTGTAAAAGTATGTCCATTAAATTGTACTCTATAGAGAGTAAACATCATTGAGGGGACATCTTTTGGCGACAAAATAAATTGCATTAAATGTCAATGTGAACACTAAAAGAGCAACATCATCCAGAGAGCCCTTATGTCCAAAACAACAACAAATTCCATTACAGATGGCAATTAGCAGCCAATAAAACTGATTATCAATGATGAATCTGCAGTCTTACTTACAGCCTTAGTAGAATCAAAAGAGGGAAAAACAGAGACATTAACCCTTACGGACTGTTTGGCACATTTTATGCGCTTTTCACTCATAATGTTTTAATAATATTGGCTGTGATCATGCATATGGCATAAACTTTAGCAAGATTGAGTACTGTTGTTTAATCTTTGAATTTCCAGTTCAGCTTCGACAGTAAGTCTAAAATACAGTGTAAACAAAATTGCTATATTCATACTGTTAAGTGCAGAAGATGTGCCACTGAAACCCATTCAAACTGCAATTTTTGATCCTACAGCCATCAGAGCCTAAAAACATGCACTGTGTTACTTCTAGGTGTCATTCTGGGTTTTTGCCTTGGAATTTGTCATTTTTACTATTTTCCACCTGATAACATAATTTTTTTTACTGTATTTGGCATTAGAAAACACATGCTATTTCCACTAGGTGCACTGTCACAATCAGTGTTGCTGCTAGCCATTGACATATCCCAGGCTGTGATAATAATAAAAAGAAAAAAAAATCTTTGCATGTAGTATTATTGAGAATAATTCATTATTGTGTTGTTTTTTAATCTAAAACCATAGTGGCTTTATGACAAAAACCTGGCATTTAAAGGGTTAAAATTCTGAAAATTATTGAACATTTAATATTTATGATTAGGACTGATGTTATTTGAAAAATGAACTTAATAAAAGTACTAAATAGTGTTTAAGGTATAGTATTTTTTAAGCTTGACTTTGAAAAGTGTATTTTGTGCACAGAGCAATATGAGAGTGAGTAATATTAAAGCCGGCCCTGAGGGTTACACAATAATGTCCAATAATAAATACAAAGACATCATGGTACGTGTAACTAGTATTATTACGCTGATCAAACTAAATACCCTGTCACTGCTTATAGAATCAGTGGTAAAATAAAACATCGCCATAGCAGACAACTCAGACATTAAAAAAAAAAAAAAAACATAAATTTAACAGTGGCTGCAGAGTCTGAAGCTGCAACGATTTGTGTCAACTAATTTTAAAATTAATTCATAAGTATTTTTTTAAAGAAAAAAAGTAAAAATTCTCTGATCCCAGCTTCTTAAATGTTAATATTTTATGTTTTCTTGACTCCTTTATGACAGTAAACTGATTATATTGGGCCAAAATAAGATATTTTAAGGTTATCTTGTTGTTTAGGAAACACTAATCAGCATTTTCAGACATTTTATATATTACACAACTAATCAAGAATATAATCGATCTAAAGATTAATTGACAATGAAAATAACTGTTAGTTGCAGCCCTAGAGCCCACACACGTTTGTAAGCAACGCGACGGTTATACAGTGACTCTGGCATTGTACTCACCTGTCTGAATGTCGTTTGGGTAGTCTTGAGCACCATGAAGTCCTCCAAACTCAGCTCCAGGTTCAACTTCTGCTCGTTCATTCTCAGATAAAATCAGTCCACTCGGTGCTCCTTGAAGTTATTTCACACCTGCAGGAGGAAGACTACTGTGACAGCAGGAATAAACAGTCACAGGCAGCAGGGAGGCCTCACACACCGCACTGAAGATAAGAGCTCCGACGTGAACGTAGAAGCCACCTCAAGCACATTCATGCGCGAGCGTCGAGTAATTTGCATGCCAGGTGGACCCAGGATGCACCTGGGGGGTATTCCAGAGAGGAGTTTCAACAAACTGAGTCTAATCTGATTTCACTATAATACATCCCTGGTCTAACCCTGAACTCTGTGATGATTTACTCCGAGATGGGAAACTCTGAGTTTTCGGTTCCAGAACAGCTGATCTGAATTAGTTCAATCAACTCTGAATATGGTCACCCCGAGTTCAGCGCGTGCATGACCTCAATAAAAAGCCATCATCAATAGAGCTCCGATACCTCGATTCACCATGGTAACCGCTGAGAAACAGAGACAGATATGGCAAATTTGAGCCCATATTTAGAAAGAGAAGTAACACCGCTGCAGCAGCTAAGGAGAGAAAAGCATCATGGGAGAAAATCGCTCCCCCTGTCATTTGTGTCAGTGCTCAAGTTTGAATGCACGTGTCTGTTGACTTAACATTAACCGCACTTTATTAAAATCGCAGCATACAGGTGAAAAGTGAAAAGGTGGTGGATTGAATAAATTCTGATTTTCATTAAGGTGCAATCCCACAGGGGGGAAATGCACTTGGATACCACTGATAATGAAATATAAAAACAGTAGACCAACTACTTTGGTTTTATTCATATTTGATGTTAAACACAGTAAATATTCATTCAGTGGCCATTTCAATATATAGTCATTTAAACCCCCAACAGAATGCTGTTTTAATGCATATATGTCCTCTAGCCTAATATCCGGCTGAGAAAATTAACATTTGATACTGATAAAAAGCACACTCCATCAACACAATATTGACTTTATTGATTGGACTGAGAATTACAATGAAGATTGTGTATTAGATTATGGTGCATACAAATGTGGGGATGGTACTTTTATTTAGCTAACTGATATTTGATTATTGATTTTGTTTACTGTCTTTTCTTGTATGGTGGTATTTTAGCTTTTTAGATGCTTTTTAAATTTAGTTTATTATTGGAGGTTTTTTTTATTTTATTGTTTTTAATTTATTCATTTTATATTTTACTGTTTAATTTTTATTTATTTTATCCACACTGGAGTCATGGATTTGTAGACTAAAATTTTGGAGTTGTGCATATGAAAATTCAATAAAATACTTATTATAAAAAAACATTATAAAACAACAATCCTCTCCCGACGATATCGATCGGATTGCAAAAATACGGACAATCCGTGTCTTACAGCTTGCTTCAGGTGGAAGGAGGCAGGTAGAAACTCAGTGTTTCTTCTAGAAAAGTTTGTTTGAGTTTGACTTAACTCTCTCTCTGGAACGGATAACACAGAGTTTCCCTCATTTCAGGGTTAACATATTCAGAGAGTATGGTGGTGGTGATTTGAGAGTCAAGTGAAAGTTTGTCATCTTGTCTCTTTTTTTTAACTCTAAAAAGCAACTGTATCTTCAGAAGATAAATAATGATCCACTAATACCAGTAATCAAGACCTACTTCATATTAATAGAGCTGATATTTTAGCAAATTGTATTCAAACAGGAATGAACAGCACATTTGTCAGAGACTTAAACTAGCAATTGCAATTATTTACAGCAGTAGGATGGTGTGTGTTAAAATCAACTAAGAATAAACCTTTGGCCATATTCTTTGTAATCAAAGAAAATGTCACACAGTGCAGTGATGTTGCTTATTGGTGTGTTTTAATAGATTTTAGGCAATAATGGAAGTTTGTGACTTTGGCTACACAGATAATGCTTAGGCTCAGTTTATTATTGGTTTTGGTTCATTGATAAGATTTGTTAACACTGAGAAAAATAAAGAAAAACCTTACCCTTTAATTGCTACATGTGCTCATAAGTAAAACATGTTCCCAGCTGGCCACCAACATCATTAGACATTAATATTTGGTTGAATTTAGCTTGTGATGTCAGGTGACCAAAATTAAAATTTAGTCATAAGGTATGGTGAACAAAATCCAGTGACTTCAAAACATCCTAGTGTAATGTCCACACATTCGAAACATAATTGGGTTAATTTTCATTTCAATCAACATCATATTCGACATATTTACATCTGGTGCCAACTGGGTTTATCTGTATCAATTTATTATTATTATTATTATTATTATTATTATTATTATTATTATTATTACTATTATCATCATTATTTTGCAGATTTTACGGTAGAATTTAACATGTTATGTTAAAAAATTGGAGAACTTAGAACTTTTATTTCCTCAGAATTCTCATTTATTTTCCTCTAACTGCCATGTTGAAGGGATGATGTTTAAGACAAAAATCCGTGATTATGGGTTAAAATTACCTTTAATCCAACAGTCAACCCTTAGAACAATAATTGATGGAGATGCATGGACACTCCATCTGACAGGGATGAATTGGATTATCATGGACAGAGTGAAAAGATGAAAGGGAATGGCTAGAGCCAGAAATGTACCAACAGGAAGAGATTAAAAGCCAAGGTGATAAAAACTAAAGAGAAGAAAGAGACAGAGAGGGGAGAAGGCATGGCACCCCACTGCTTTAAGGGCACGCTTATGCAACTTCTGGCCTTCAGCCAAACCCCTCTGGCTGCTCAAACCGCAGCAACGTGGCTCGGAGGGGCACTGGGGAGGAGCAGATGGGAAGACTCTCCCCCCCAACACATACATATCCTCCCTGAGCCCAGACCCCCACATCAGCTAAACTTTCAGCTCTCTCCCACCCTGCCTAAGCCACCAAATGTGCCTTCAACAAGTTTTACCATCACAACTGTTTACCCATTCCCAGCATCCAGCCACCTAGATTACACCTCACACCTTTGGTAAGTCTCAATCTGACCATACTCTCTACTTTAATGCTTGAAAATCCTGATTCCATCCGAAAAATGTGAATCTAAACAGAATTTATTTACTTGTTATTACTTTTGGTGGAAACATGAGCTCAGAAAATGAGCGTTTGGTCGACAGAGAGCCAAGGGGCAGTTTTGCTCCACAGAGCAATGTTGACTTGTGGCTAAGTGAGTGTGTCTGTGTGAGAAACTGTGTGTTTGTGTGTGTGTGTGAATGTGTGAGAGAGAAAGCTAGCTAAATGTCAGACAGGCAGTTGGCAGGCCACACGAAAACAGGCTCCTGTTTTTGAGTCAAGCTGACTCATGCCACCTTAAGCAAACAGGGAGCACAGACCAGAGCCTTGTCCTCACACATACACACACACACACACACACACACACACACACACACACACACACACAAACTGCAACGGTAACAAGTCAACATCTCACAGGTCTAAACAGCCTCTCCAATTTCTGCTGCGTCTCTGTTTGGCTTCGATACACACAGTTCTGTCTACTTTACCAATGACCTACTGCAGAAATGGAGGCCTGTGCTGCCAGTTGAAAAGCCTAATGTGAACACATTTATTGGGTCATCTGGAGAAAAAATGGATGCGAAGGTGCCAATAAAGGTAAAACCCACCAACAAAACTCCATTGTTTTCCGCAGCCAGTAAAAGCAGAGAGGAGGAGGGTGGGAGTGACACAGGGAGGATTAAAAGAGAGAATGAGAAAAATCAAGTGTGAGAGAAGCATGAAGTGAAGAGAAAGAAAGCTTTCAGAGAGAATTATATCCAGAGTTAGTGTTTTTGAGGTATGGTGAAATCCAGAAGCGCGCATTGAGCCTGGATTAGGGGGGTGGTGGCCCTCCGGGAACGCACAGGAAGGGGCGCCTCGTCCACATAAACACTTATTTCCTGTCCTGTGTCAGACAGAGCGCAATGAACTATTGTCTGTGTGTGTCTGCGTGTGTGTGAATCAAAAGAAAAAAGGGCACACTTACAGCGTGGTGGGTGGGTGCGATGGCAGAAATTCAAAAAAAGATCTGGTCCAGTTGACCTCAATGCGAGCACCCACACCACGATGAGTGTGAAGGGAGGAGGAGGAGGGGGGTCAGGGGACGGGCAGCAGCATAGGTTGGAGTAATAGCCCAGAGACTGTTTGGGTCACAACGCTGTCATTACCATGACAACCTCAAAGCCCATTTCCTTTTAGCAGCCTGTTGCTCTTGTGTTGTTGCCCACCTGCTGTCACATGTCCACCCCGGAGAAAAGATGGCTTTCAAACACAGTCAGACTGCAGCACATCACAGCGCTCCATCAAAAGCACCACAGTGACAATCACTGTTTTCCAAGGCGAGATCACAAACCTCTCATATGCATTTTCATTCGTATGAGAAAAATAAACTTGAAATCGTTTACTGTTAACGTTTTACTGCTGCAGTTTCCTACATGTAGTTTATATAACGGCCTTCATAACTTACAGGTCACTGATGTTTACAGAACCCTGGCTCTTAAAGGATCAGTTCACCTCAAGCACAAAAAAACAGTTTAGTGGTGTCTAGTGAAGCTGGCTGATATGGCTCTAGGGATTAGTTTTCCTGTAGTTCCACCAGTTTCATCCAAACTGAAATATCCCAACAACCACTGGGTGGATTGGCATGACATTTGGTACAGGCTATCACGGTACGGATGAACCCTAATGACTAGGATGAACCCTAATGACTTTGGTGAAAACTCTGAAGTTTCCTTTAGCATGGCGAGCCAGTCAAACTTTCCACTTACCCTGTGAAATAGTTCAAGGTAAAAGACCGACACAACAAATAATTGAAGAGGTGGATTTAGGCTACTACTCAGTAGATGGTTAGGTTAACAAAGATGAATTGGGTATACTCACCTATATATTCTACTGTTTTTTTACTACTGAAATTGGCCAGAGAAAGAGGTGGGCAGACCCCATTTTTTCTCCACTACACCACTGGGCATAACATTCTGCACATACATTCATGCATCCTAGATGACTTATCCCAATGACATTGGAGATCCCTCTGACTTGATCCTCCAAGCAACCACAAGATTCACAATTGTTCTTTTAAGTAAAACATCTTAACAATTCTAGGATGGATTGCTGTGAAATTTGGTTTACACATCCATGTTCCCCTCAGGATGAACTGCATTCATTTTGGTGATCCCTTAACTTTTAATCTAGCACCATCATAAGGTGATTTTTTTCTTGAATATAACACAAAACTAAAGAGCCTCACATGCTTTTTACTCATTGGCAAATGTAAGCATGCCAACATGTTTTCAATAGTATTTGTAAGGAGAAAACTACCTGCATGGGTAGCCATTGCAAGGAGTAAGTGAAAAGGTGTCCCCCTTTACACCTTGCATTAAAATGCATCTCATATCTAGATATGATTTAACCTGATTACATTTACACTTGGTATTAATGTGCATCTCCAGTGTCCACCACAGTGTCTCCAGTGTCTGAATGTCAGACACTCTGACTCATTTAGTCTACTGTGGACTCTTAATAATATGCAATAACTACTTTGATGTGCAATAATCCAGTGCAATAACTACATCCATGTGTATTATGCTATATTCAAATGTTAATCTGTTGTTATATTTATTACACGGTAGTAACAAGAAAAAAATGTACATTTATATCATACTTTAGTGTTTAGATATATTTATTTTATACTAGTACTTATTTTTAAATTTTATTGATATATTCTACACTTTCCTACTTCTTTTAAGACTTTAGAATGGGAGCATCTGTAACTAAAGGCAATTTCCCCTCGGGGATCAATAAAGTATTTCTGATTCTGATTGATTCTGAGATGCGATCGCTCACCCCAGCTCAAACAACCAAATATTATTCACCTTGGTTCTCAACTATTTACTTAGCCATTGCTTCTTAAGTGGCTTGATTGCTGTAGGAATTGCATAGTTGTGCTTGTATACTTTCGTTGGACCACACTGAAAGCTTGGTCTCATCTTGACTCCATCCATGAGTGTCTTCAAGATTCCTAAGCATTTTTTCTGCTTTCTTGCTATATGTTTCGCTAACTAACTATCTATGGCTACTACCTTTGCTAGTTTATATGAGCTACGTGGAATTACGTATTTCTGCCCACACAGTTGTTGTTAGTGGACTGAAAACACAATTGCATGTACAGTTGTGTTGGTGGTTTGGCTGATTGGATCACAAACTGCCCTCATTGTGTTTCGGGTGCTTTTTGCAGTACTCTAATCTGGTCAAGCACTGTGAGATTTCAATTTGATCACCCAACACACATTTTAATGCCAGGTGTGAAACGGTCAGTAAGTTTTTTAGGAAATTAGATGAAAATGTCCATCCTCATAAATGCACTCTAACATCCAGTGGCTTCAGACTGTCTGATCTGCCCTATTTAAACCACACTGCTGAGATGAAACGGATCTCAGTAAGTCTTGCAGCTGAGATGGGAACTGAGCATCTGAACTTCTGACTTGATGAGTCATGAGCCTCACTCCATTATCACCTTAACGGAGGCTAGAAAGCCACCAGCAGGCTGCAGCTATCTCTGTGTCCTATCTGTTTCTGTGGCAGGTGGGAATGAAATTGTTCTCAGTTGCCGGCCCTGTTTTGGTTCTCCTCGGAAGGGACCGTTAGATAGGATGGTGTCTGCAGAGATAGGGGCAGGAGGCAGCCCTGCAGACAGCTGGTAATGATGTCCTCTCACACACTGGTTGCTGTGGATAATAGCTGCAGCAAGGTAGAGCGAGATGAAGCAGAATGGTCTGGGTAGACGAGTCCAGGGTGCAAACCTGTGAACAGCCTTGTCTAGTCATCTTGCTCTGATTCTAGGCAACCCCGGGTAAGTCAGCGTAGCGTGCAGCTCATTTCACACTGTGATTCTCTTTCTCCTATCTAGATCTGCTAGCTGCCAGATAGAGTTTAGAGGAACACAATTAAGTATTTTTTCCAGATGTGATGAGAAGTTATAGGATTGGATTTTCAGTGGCAAGAGTTTGGCTTGGCCTCAAATCCAGTTCTAAAACAAAAGCATTTATTCAGCCAGAATACGTGCATCTCTTTTATCATTCTGACAGAGCCTAATGTCTATATGACAATTGCATACCTTGATTTTCAACTCCAAAAGCAACATTTTCATTTTGTAAAATACTCTTTAAGGAGAAAGCAAGGCTTTTTAGGTTTCACCGCTGTTTAAAAAAAAAAACAGGCTGATGATGGCTGGCTGATAATGGCTCTTCACCTGTCAGTGTTCTCCTTATGAATTTCCTGTGTGCCCTGTCTGTGTGACAGTGAGGGGCCGAGCTTTGGTGTCAGCTGCTTCATGGATGAGGACATCATGGAGGTTGTGGAGCCAGATAGCTCAATTACACAGCACTGCTACTCCTGTACTACTAACGACAGATTGACTGGTCGGATGGAGATATTTAAAGGTGCACAGACACAGACATGCACACAAACACACACACACATACACACACACACACACACAGTCCTTGCCCAATGCATCAAGTCCTCAGTTCAGCCTGACTGCTTCAGTGTCGGAGTGTGTGTGTTGCCTCTGTTGGGCCCTACAGTTGACGATGCTGACCTGCTAGGGAAAAGAGAGGAGGAGAAGGGGAGTGGAGAAGCCAATTAAAGGAAAGATCACTTGTGTGTCTGCTGGAGTGTCTCTGAGAGCCTCTCACGGTTAACCTTTCCAGCTGGAGAGTGAGGAAACGAGAGAGGAACGAGGGAGAGGATGGAGAGGAAAAACCGGCCAGGGAGATCAGGCGTTTCGACTTTAATGGTCCCTCAGTGTTAGAGTGAAGCTGGTTAATTTGCCTTTCCTTCTCTGGGTGCTGCAGGGTTTAGCTTCTGTCAGGCCGGCATTCTGCGAGGAACTTATGCAGGAATAATAGAGGCCACAAAGATGTGAGATATTGTGTGCGTGTGTGTGTGTCTAGGAAAAGTGTGTACCAGAAAGGTAGATATTTGGAGATTTTTGCCTTCTATAGTTGATTTGATTTTGCAACTCACCTAGGAAATTACATGGGAGAAGATATCAGATATCAGGATTTTGGAGATTTCTGCCTCCTGTAGTTGATTTGATTGTACACTTTACCCAGGAGATCACGCAGAAGAGGAAATCAAAAGTAAATGACATCAGCACTGCATGAGCTGTCTTTATGAGTCTGTTTTTGGTGTGTGAGTTGTTGCTGTATGCATTTTGAATAAAGAGTGTGTGTGCCATGCATCACAGAAGCTGAAGACAACACAAATTGGGGCTAAATTAATGGGTGTGTGTGAGTGCATACAAGTGTGTGTGTGTGTGTGTGTGTGTGTGTGTGTGCGTGTGTGTGTGATTGGGGGGCAGGGTTGGGACTGACAGTGTGTGGCAGCATAAATTGGGGTTAGATTAATGTGATGCAGATCTGCCTCTGTGCTCTGACCCTCATCAGGGCAGAGATGAGCTGTGTGTCTCAATTAACCTAGCAGCACACGGAAAGCATGTATACAAACACACACACAAATCGAGATGCTGCTGTGAACACAGCACTGATACAACAGTGTACACATATGTAATCAAGATCAAATAACGCGTCCCAGCTAATACTGCACATGAAGGAACTGCAATAAGCATCATTCAGATGTACATCTTCAACTCTGTCTGTATATATGAGGAAAGTAGGACCAGTAGCATCCTTTCCTCTCCTCTCCTCTCCTCTTCCTCTTCCTCTTCCTCTCCTCCTCTAATTGTATGCATGGCATGTAGATCCCTGCAGTGCTGCCAGAATGATTGCAATTAAAGGGAATCCCTTCTTCTACCCTCCTCCACTTCTCCATGCACACACACAATCTCCCTCTCTTTCACACACACACACACACACACACACACACACACACACACACACACACACACACACACACCTCTCCAGTCCTCCCCTCTTGCACTGAAGGCCACTGCCGCTGGTGTGAAGTAGCACCACCCAGACTGGAGTGGTCTTAATCAGGCTAGAGAGTCACAAATATCGTATCCCTCCTTCACTTCATTCATCGCCGCCCTTTTCTTCTTTTGCCTCAGTCTTCCTGAACACACACAGAAGATTGAAAAGAAGAAAGAGAAAGACAGACATGCGTGATCTTCAGGTTTGCTTTACATATGAATTCCAATTATGGAAATCCATACAGAATACAAAACATGACTTGTACATTCTAATCAGCTGCAGAATTGTATTGTTGTTGTTGTCACAAACAGTGCACACCACTTGCATGCATTATCAGGGATCATACTGTGGACAGCTGTGTGGCAACTCTGTTTCAGAGCAGAGTCAAAGAGTGTGTCCTATGAGGTCAAAAGAAAAGACATTGCTCCTCCCAATGGCGAGAGGCAGCATTGCATTAGGTGAGTTAAGTAAAGGTGAGAGAATATCAGGGAGGAAGAAATGAACTTTAATTTTGGAAGCTAAGCATGTTTGATGACAGAATTAAATCAAAGGGGCAAATGCAATGTGAATTTTCATCTTCTTTTTTTTTTTAGTTATTTTAACAGTGGTTATTTTGACAAAGGAGTAATTGGTAAAAAGACGAAGAGCGTGACACCAAAAAGCGTTGAAGAGTCAGAGTGTGTGTTGCTATTCTTCTCCGTGTTTCTGTGTGGCTGCCTGGCCCGCTGACTGGCCCAGATGTTGGTTAATTAACACCAGTGTTAAAGACGCTCTTCATCTGGGTGATTAAATAATCAAATAATTAATTCATTAAGCAGGGGCTTGCACTGCCTCTTATGATCTCTGGCACACAGCCTGCCAGGGTGGGGAGAAGAGGGGAGAAAAGATGCAGGAGGGTGGGGAGCAGACTGCTGAGAGACAAGGAGAGATGACAAGAGGGGAAACTCAGCACATCTGCCAAAAAAAAAGGTGTATTTAAGGTGTATTTTGGCATCTGTTATAGATACAAATTCATTTAGCAATTTTAGACCATGCAATTTGGTGGCAGAGAGGACTGCTGAGGCTAAAAAAGCTTTCATCAAACAGATTAGACTGCGGTGACAGTGCCAGGGAGCTCTTGCACCATAAAATGGTCATAACTTCAAAACTGCAAATGCACACGTGGGCCTCTGTATTTATATGTTTCATTATCTTCCAAGGCAAATGAAATTAAACAAAAGCCAAATGCAGTGGAAGAAAAACTTCTTCATCTGTGTGTGTGTGTGTGTGTGTGTGTGTGTGTGTGTGTGTGTAGGTGTGGGAGTGTGTTAGAGAGCCAGAGACAGAGAGAGAAAGATCATCTCTCATTACTCGGAGAGAACATTGCCCCTGCGTTAACAGAGTCAGAGCAGACAGATAGATGGAGCAGAGATATGAGCTGATGGGGGCCAGCAGGGAGGAGAGACACAGAGGGATGAAGAGAGTGACAAAGATGTTTCATCATGCTTATTTCCACTGGTGTAAGGTGGTAGCATCAGCTGGGCAGGACAGGAGGGAGGGTGGTGTTGGCAGGGTGGGGTGGGGGGTGGGGGGCACCACCTTCAAACAAAGCCCTCATGCACACATACCCTCAAACACACACACACACACACAAGTCCAGGCTTCCGCAGCCCTCATTTTAAACACTCCTTTAGCCATAATCATTTTCATATAATTCACTTTCATACAATTCCTTCTCCTAATCATTATCAGGCCCACTAACGTCTTAATGACTTCATAAATTTAAGCTATAAAAAGTAATGGAGAAAGACAAATGAGATAATTAGGAATAAATCTTAGTGGAAAGCCATTTATCAAAACATGGAGAGGCCCTGAATATTCCCCACCATTAGGCTCTGCTGTAATTAACACAGGCTCTCAGTTATGAAGGAAACCTGGTAGCAGAGATATTAAGATCCAAAAGCCTCACTGTTATTAAATTGACCGATGAATCTGCGACGTATAATATGATGTGGATTATTAGGATCCTTTTTAATTAAAAAGAGCGTTAAGTTAAGATTTTTTTTTTTATATTTAAATTTTTAACGCTTTAATGGTGGCTTGAACTCATCTCTCTGTGGTTATGGGGCAATGAGACGGAGAGAGAGAGTGGAAGAGAGAAAGAGAATGAAACAGAGGGAGAAAGAAAGTGAGTGAATAAGTGTGAGTGTGTGTGTGTGTGTGTGTGTTGGAGAGAGAGAGCAGCAGCAGCGCAGAGTAAAAGCAATCTCTCACACTCGTACTTTCATACTCTCCTTTGGTGGAGACTGTGTAAGTACATGAGAGAAAATGGTGTTCTAATTTAACAAACTCCTAACTAATGCACATATGGACTAATGCATATACAGACAAGACACTATTAATTCTTATTATCTTTAAAAGTGTAAAATGTAATGTAATGGTTTGCTCTGATTAGTGAGGGTAAGAATCACATTCGGCGTTTTTTTAAATTAAAAAACTATATTTCTGCGCTCTTTCTCTCTCTCAAACACACACACTTACACACACACATGCCATATCTTCTCCTTTGTCCTCTAAGAATATTCAAGCCTTCACATTTTCAAAAGGATGTCATCGAAAAAGTCTGGGATCCCCCCCCCCCCTTGACCTTCAGTCTGGTCCTAGTTCTTAAACATTGGGGCCCCCGTTTAAGATTCATCACATCTCCATTGATTTTTATTGCCATCCATTCAACATGTACTTATTCTTCCCGCAACTTATTTTAAAATGATAATATGAGTGTATTGTATTTGACAGGATAGTCATGCATATTCAAAATGTTGTAGATGTTTTCATTTGGATGAAAATACTTTCAACAATGAGTCATTATATTGGATTGCTGGTATGAGGCCTTGAAGCAATACATTCAGATAAAAACGACTGAATTTATTATATTTATGACATCGACTGCAGATAAAGAAAAGGAATGCACATCTTCATACAAAGCTCGACGCAGACAGTCTCACAGGGAGGAGAAGAGGAAGAAGAAGAAGAAGAAGTGTGGGCTTCAACATATAGAATCTTTAAAATGCTTTTGAGGGGAAGATACTTTGCCTTATGCAAATTATCTTCATATAAATGACATGCCAACCTCCAATCACTGACCAATTAATGACCTTCGGGGGCATCTTGTGACACATCAACGGCACTAATTTAAACTTGACAGGTCCCCTGGTGCATGCCGGCAAAGTTCGTGTGTGTGTGAGGTGCCCTTCTGCACCAGTTGAGCTCATTACCATGGAAACCCAGTTTGCACATGTGTGGGTTTGTGTCACCAAAGACAGTAATCCTCATCACAATACCCTGCTTGTGTGTTTTTGTATACTATCCCATTTGTGAGCTTTGCATGTTTGATGCATGTGTGTCCATCTGCAGTTTGGGTCAAGCTGATCCCTGCTACTGTCCACACTGTATCAACTCCATCAGCTTCTGTTATGTCCCATCAATCATTGCAGTTGGTACATCTCTGTCTGTCTTGTCTGTGTGTGTGTGTGTGTGTGTGTGTGTGTGTGTGTGTGTGTCTCATTCACTCCCTAACTGCCTTATCAGACTTCTGCACCAGCAGCTCTCATTAGAACATTAATTGAAAAAGTGTAATTAATCCTGAGAGGTGGTTAGACTGGACTTTGGCCAGAGAGAGAAAGAGAGACAGAGAGAGAAAGAGAGAGAGAGAGAGAGAGAGAGAGAGAGAGAGAGTGGTGGACAGAGAGCTGGGTGTTTAGTATGACCCAACACTGCCCCCTGTTGTTGCTTTACAACATCTCCTTGCAGCCTTTACGATGCTGCAGCTGCAGCTGTTTCTCCTTCTCATGTACCAACTAAACTTACAATTTGTCTGAAATGTCAGATTTAAATCATTTTTATTAATAAGGAGTTAAATCATATTAAAGAAATATTTTATTGTAAGTTTTTTTTAAAACAACAGAAGAATAACAGTTTTTGTTGTTTTGCTTTAACTCTTTTTAAGAAAACACACAACCACACATAATTTCACCATAAAGATGTGCATTTTTGCTTCATTTTCATTTTGTGTGCACTATGTGAGTCAAAGCCAAAGCCTTGCTATGAACAATATATAAGTGTGTGTGTGTGTGTGTGTGTGTGTGTGTGTGTGTGTGTGTGTGTGTGTGTGTGTGTGTGTGTGTGTGTGTGTGTGTGTGTGTGTGTGTGTGTGTGTGTGTGTGTGTGTGTGTGTGTGTGTGTGTGTACATTTTTCTGATGTCTGATGATAGTGGTGGAGCAAGAAAAATCAAATCTGCAGAGCTATATGCAGAGCTCATCTATGTTGTGTAATGGGCTAAATCTTTAAATGATATGCTAGATTGAAATCAATCAGCCGTTTAACAAAAGTTAATTAAAAAAAATGTTAAAAAATATACAGTTTGAGAAAAAAAAGAAACCAATAGAAAATTCCATGATATATTTTAGATTATTTTGTTATTATTTTTTTGTATTTTATATTAATTGCATCCTTTTATTTTATTACATTTTTTTAAAAACACATTTTATAACTCAAATTTAAGTCATTTTCTCATGTTGATACATAGACACACAGGTGCTCACTGTGACTACTTCATCAAATAAGTATGAGGAAGCAGAATACTGAAATAAAAGAAGAGAGGTGTCTGGTTCCATCTCCTCCATACCCCCTGTGGAGAGGAGAAGGGTGGCGAGCCCGGTGAGAATGAGAGGAAAGAGGAGCACAAGGCCTGCTCTATTATTCTAATCCGTGGTTGTGTCTGGGTGACCTTTGGAGGGATGATTGTTTCTCATTTAGGAGTGTGAGGTGTGATCTTCCCACCCGTTTGATCCCGCTCACCTGACCTTTGTAAATTGGCTGTTAAGCATATCGCAACTCGACCCTCATGCCTCACACATGGCCTGTCAATACAGCCGCACCCTCATAAGTATTTAGGCACTTGGACACACACACACACACACACACACACACACACACACACACACACACACACACATATACAGCACAGACACACAATTTTAGGTAGTTGCCTATATGGATCCCACTTTGTTCATCACCACATTTAATTCTCTTATATATAATTGCTATGCTAATTCAGACCATTTTTTTCTCTTGGTGTGAAAAAAAGGAAGAAAAACGTCATGCGATTTTGTACATATGTAATTTTTTCTTGTCACACATACTGTGTGCACACATTTTTGGGTTACAGAATGATTCATATGCATATGCATGCCATCAAAGGGAAAAAGACATGAAAAAAAAACATAATAAAATTGTCCATTGTGCCGATCACCTTTTCCTGGCTTGGTTAATGAGTGGCAGCGCTGAATGGCAGTGAGGTGATTTTTCCATCAGACTGATGAGAGGAGAATTAAAGCCCACAGCTTGGGGTCTGCAGCACCATTACAGAAGGAAGAAGGTCTGAATTCATTTGGCCTGGCCACGATTCTAATTAACAACTCAATCCTGTGCAGCCACAGAGAGAGAGAGGCAGACAGAAAGGCAGACAGACAGAGGCGAGTCGGGGAGGGAGAGGGGGCTCATGTATTGTGTAGAAGCATCTCTCTGTTCTGGGGAAATGTCAAAAAGATTGGCTCATCTTTAATCACACTGTAGCTACACTATAATTTGGCAACCTCTAGCCTTTTCAGATATGTTTGTCTCAAATTTTTTAAATTATCCAAACATCTTCTACTTGTACAGAGCTCTGCGTCTCCATCTTCAATCCCCTGCCTCTGCCCGAACTTATCCTGCACTGTGTTGTCCGCTGCACAGAGCGCCGTGCGTCCCGTGGTTCTCTAAAGCTGTAGGCTTATGGGGGACATTTCCCTGGATTAAAAGGATGATTTCATTAGCCTCCACGGGTGTCAGGTTTCAATCTAGGGATTAAATCCTGCAGATTAGAGGCCAGGGCTATTCTCCAGCATCTCATTAATATCTAATAGCACGAGAAATGTAATTTGGAAAGCCTGTCTTTCTGATTACTAAGCAAATGTATGCTTTGCTCTTTAAGACCATAAATTGGGCTTTGAACACTGTCTCTGTCCAGGGTTTAGCCCTCATCCCCAGGCAGGGTCACACTGTCACAGCCAGAAATGTGAAGCACAACTCAGGGAAGGTCAAACTATGTGCGGCAACTTTTATGGTGCTGCAAGCAGTGTTGATCAATTTTCATGAAATTATAAACTCTGTGATCACAAAGCAGTAGTGGAGCAGGTCACATCTCTCCTGGTCTTGAGGGAGAGCTTGTTCTCCAATAGCTGAGGATGCCTTCCTCTTCTTCCCTTGCAGAACATTAAGGCGCTGTCCCGTCAGCCTGTGCTGGCCCGGGCTGGTCCCCACAGAGGCCTGCTCTGAGCTCTGTGCGCCTCCTGTCAGTCAGAATGCCCCTCAGCAGCCTCCCTTACTGATGAAGTATGGACAATGGAGAACAAGGTGGGCGCAAGGGGAGCCAGCCGACTTAATGAGCCAATTTCTCAGATAATAAGATTGGTGGATATGCTAATATTTCTACCTTAAGGAGATAATTATGATGTAGAAGATAGAATATTTTATCTTAAAGCGACAGTGCACTGGTCCCAAACCTATCTGGGATTTTTTTTTTCTTCTTAAAGGAGGGTATGGGGAGGAGAGGATGGGAAGGGGTGGTGGTGATGGAGGGGTGATGTTCTATGTTTGAGCTGTGGGACAGTAGAAAAACAATGCCAACAGTGCCTTGATGCTTTTAGTGCGTCGTGTGTTTTTTGGGCTAAGCCTTTGATCATGCTGAGCATTTGACACAAGGAGGAGAGGCAGGGGACTTTCAGCCTTCATAAATATTTATCTCATTACTGCAGGCGAAAAAAATCACAGAAGAAAGGATAAGGAGATATCAATTGATCTTTATTGTTAATTGACCCAAAAGTATACTCTCAAAAACCGAACAACAAAAACATTGTTCATCGCCTTATTCTCTCGCTGTCCCCTCCTCCCCTCCCTCTTGTGTCTTAGTGTCTGATACAAACTTAGTCAACTTTATTTTTTCTGTCCTCGGGCTTTTAATAATAACTCAGAATTTTGTTTTTGTGTTTAACTTTCTTATCAACACAAATCCCACCCCCCCCAGAGCCCCACATGGAGCACGCTCTGCCACCTTGATGTGTATAACTAGAGGTTAAATGATAAAATGTGTTATTGAAATGTAGGCCTGCTGATTATGGCTGTAGTTCGTGGCCCATTCCAAATAGCCAGGGGCAGACGGGAGGGAGAGATAGGGACCTCGTGGGTTAACAGTTTAATAAAGGGGGGGAGGGAGAGAGAGAGGGATTGAGTGCTGCTAGTCTGGCTCTCACTCCCTCTCCCTGCTCTTTCACTCATTCCTTCTCTCTGCCCTGTGTTTTACCATTTTAATTAGGCCATAACAAGCTCAATCATGTAATTAAGAGCTCAGCTGGACCAGAAAACAAGTCAGCCATTAGCCCCGACCAGGCCCAGATCACCCACAGCAGCTGTGAGACTGAAGGAGATATAACACACAGATGCCCACATATGGAGGCAGGGGCGTTAAAAAGTGTGTGTGTGTGGTGCGGGGGGGGGTGGGGGTCGTGGAGGGGGGGGGCGGGGGGGGGGTTCCTCGAAAAGCAAGACATTAAAAGTTTGGTTTTGTTGCACTTTTTAATTTCTAAAAAACGAGTGCCATAATTCAGCATATCCTCACGGTTCATATGATATCCTATGAATTAGCGCCCCATGAACGATGTGATGTACTTAAGTTATGTAATTAGCTTAAAGTTACAAAGATAGTGGTGGAAAGAAAGATAGTAATCTTGCCTTGAGTGCCATGTGCTGGGTCCGCTGCTCTACGCAGGTTAGGTTTAAAGCAAGTTAAGTTACTGTGGTTAGGTTTAGGAAAAGAAATATGGCAACAACATACATCAAAATGACTCAAAGTTCAGATGGTTCAGAACACTAGTCTCCTTGGGAAAGTCCCGGCTGAGAGTTTCGTGTTTTGTGATCTATCCACCACCCCAGCCTGCCTCCTTACAGGGCCTGCTTCAGGATTGCTTCTTTCCTTTCTTTTGTCAGTGCATTGGTCGTATTATTGCAGACTTCCAAAATACTTGGGCTGTGCACAAATTACTTGGTCATGATTGTGGGATTATGTACGAATTTGGTGCAAATGAATGAATACATAAGAACGTTGCTTGAGAGGCCCAGCTCATCCCTTAAAGGGTGTAAAATGGTTTAGTCCCTCCTTGCACTAGGATTTGTTTGTAAGCACAGCTAAGTGAATAAATGCTTTTGCCTCTGGAGCACCAAGAGCAGCACTCTTTACTCCTAGAAAGGAAAATCAAGATTCCAAAACAGAAAAGAAAGAAAGAAGAAAAAAAAGTAAACTGATTTGTATGCAGCAATTTCTGCCAATTCTGTATTAACTTACGGTGTAAATGTCTTTAATTTAGTCAAAATTAAACTCCTTTGCTATTTTCACGTTTTTATTGAGGGGGACAAATGCTCATGTTCCAAATATCCCCCCCCCCCAAAACAAAAAAAGCTAAACCAATGAAAGTGTCACAGATTGCAGAAATCATTCCTGTTCTACTTCTTCTGAAAACTTCAACTGTTTGAAAAATTTAAGACTCCACTGGTACTGTAGCAGCCTGCACAAATATTTTGACAAAAAAAGTTTTCATATCAGCCAAGGTTTCAACCAGCCCTAGGTTAAACCTGCACTCACACACTTGACAGCAAGTGTGCGCACACACACAAACACACACACACCTACACACACACACACACACCTGTTTTTGTACTAAGAGGAATCTCTGCAGTGACAGGTATCCCCCAGGTGTTGTGTTTCACAGAAACACTTTATTTTCTTTGTTCCTAAAAAAGTGCAAAGTGAGAGTGACAGCACGATGGCCTTTTTTTTTTCAAACAGAACACACACGCACAAACACACACACACATACAGACTCACGCATAAAAATCTCTATCAGGCTGATGGATGTGAGCAGCTCCCTCACCTCCTCTCAGTGAGCACTGCATGCCTTTGTGCCTCCCTCCAGTGCCGGCGATGCCTAATAGAATTCATGTATATGTAAAGATCCTTGCATCCTATTATGTACAATAAACTGCTTGCTTTATCCGTGGCAGCACCTGGTGAGTGGCGCAATCTGCCAAACACACCCTTTCCAAATCAAATTTATTTAGTTAGCCCTCCATTCAAACCCACTCATGTAAGCTATCATGTTACACTCTGATCTGAATAACTACAGGCAGGGGAATCTAATTCATTTCATATTCACAGCACCGCGGCACCTAGCCCCTCTAACAGGCCCTGTATCAGTAAATTGTCAATTGTAGATGCTCCGCCACGCAACATTACAATGCAAACAAGGTTCGTTTTCAAACACCTGATTTGAATAAGCTCAACAAGGAAACATATCAGGCAGTGCTGCTTCAATGGTCTTTGTATTGCTTCCAGGAGAGGTGAGGTAGGGGAGGAGCGGAGGGAGCAGACGAAGGAGGCGCGGGGACACGGTTTTGCAGGCAGGGTGATGCTGGGCCGATAGCACCGGAGGAATGGCAGTTAATTTGAATATGGCACCTCAAGCCACAATGATCATTATCATCACCAATTCAAGGAAATAAATGAGAAGAGGGGCTCCAAAAATAGCGTTCAGAGCCTTTTGTGCATAGCAGGTAGGCCCAGTGGGGGGGAAGGGAGAGTATTCGCCTGCTCATTATCTAGGGCTGGGCTGAGGGAACGGAGGGATCGAGAGAGAAATTGCATTAATGTGACCACGGACACTCTTTTCATAAGAGCACACACACACACACATACACACCCACACACACACACACACACACACACACACACACACACATTCCCTCTCTCTTGCTCTGTCCCTTCCTTTCTCACTGTCTCTCACTCTCACTATATGCCCTGTTTAATTTGAGTGCCAGCGGGAGGTAATTTAGCCATGCTGCTGTCACCTGCAATGAGGCCAGAGATAGGGGTGGGAACGGTGAGAACAGATTGAAACTAGTGATGCTTGAGACCTTTCCTTTCACTCTCATCACCCCCCCTTTCCATTGCCATCGTCTTGTCACCTCTATCTCTCTATATTTCTTCATAAACGCTAATAGTGCTCTTTCAATCTCTCTTTCTTCCTTGGACAGCACAATCCTGCATCCCTCGCTTGTCCTGTATCCCTGCCAGTGGTGGAAGAAGTATTCAGGTCCTTTACCCAAGTAAAAGTAATAATACCACATTGTAAAAATACTTTGTTACAAGTTAAAGCCCTGTGTTTAAATTTTACATAAACAAAAGTAGGCTAAGTAGGAAAAGGTACTGGAAGTATTAAAAGTAGAAGTACCAGATGCAGAAATATCTAAAAAACAAACAAACAAACAAAAAAACAACAACAAACAAAGGACCCCCCCCCAAAAAAAACCCTTAAATTATTTAAATTAAAAAAGTACATTTATTTTAAAAATTGGGGAAAAAATACTAAAAACTCAAAATAAAATTATTACACAAGAAAGAAAAAAAACTCCCCCAAAACTCAAAGTTATTTAAAACAATAGAAAAAAAATGAAAAAACTAAAGATTAATTAAAAAAATAAAAATAAAAAACACCCCAAATTGGCAAATCATTTTCCATCAATCAATATATTCATTAATCAACAAATCATTGCCACTGGATTTGTATAAACTGTTCGCTGATGGCAATTAGGGAAAAACTTAATGCATTTATTCAAAAATCTGTAAAGTAACAGAGGTGTCCAGATAAATGTGGTGAAATCAAAAGTTCAAGTACACTTCAGTTTTCCTCTGAAGTGGAGTAAAAGTAAAAAAGTGACATGGAAAGAAAATATTCAAGTAAAGTGCAAGTGCCTCAAATGTGTACTTAAGTACAGTACTTGAGTAAATGTACTTAGTTACATTCCACCACTGATCCCTGCATGCTCTCTTCCTGTCTCCCCCATCATCTGTGCATCCCCCTCTCTTGCACCCTCACCAATCTCTCTGCCCTCTCTCCGTCCAGCCCTCGTCGCCGTCTGAGGGTACACGAGATGGTGTTGGTGAGTCATCCTGGCAGTCGTTTGATTCATGCTGCTCTGGGCTCTCATCTCCCCGGAGAAATTACCAGTCATTTTAATCGGACCCACGCGTCTCTAATTCATTACACAACCCCATCCTGACACACGCACGCACACAGGCGCACATACACACACACACACACACACACACACACACTGCACAAACCTCTCAGTCAGATAGCTACCTTCACATAGTCACCTCCGTCTTTGGTGTCAAACGGCACTTAACATCCCTGTCAGTCACACATATTCAGAGGAGAGCTGAAGGAGAGAACGAGCGTGGGGAGAGGGGGGGGGGGGGGGGGTATTTAGCCTGCAACTCATTTCTCATCACTT
This sequence comes from Plectropomus leopardus, assembly GCF_008729295.1. NCBI lineage: Eukaryota > Metazoa > Chordata > Actinopteri > Perciformes > Serranidae > Plectropomus > Plectropomus leopardus. The sequence continues at coordinate 11,471,568 of NC_056464.1, forward strand.
TCCCACACCATCTATTAGTTCTCCACTTAGTCCTCTCTTCTATACCATCTGTTCTTATCTGTCTGCCTTTCTAAATGGGTTCCCTACTTCTCTCCTCAAATCCCATCATCCCGTTCCCCCTTTTCTTTACTTCCAAGGTTCACTGTTAAATAGATGCACTTCTGTTGGAAAGTTGAAGGTGAGAGTTTTGGTGTTCAAAAATCAATAGTGTAATCATTTGGGGACAGGAGGTTGTCATTTTGCTCTATATTCTCTCTACTTCTATTACTACTCCCTACGACTTCTTTCAACATGATGGACATTTGCTCTGCTATTGCGCATGCTGACTCACTTATTTACTGGTACACTTCAATGGAATGGGCTTATATCTTCAATCTTCCTGCTGTGACAAGTCAGAACGTCTACAGTGGAAAAGGTTCCTTTTTATCTCTTTTCATCCAGTTAGTTATGCAAGGAGTTATAGATTTTTGAAGGCTTAAAGACTTCTTTCTTTGACATTCTCAAACTTCTCCATGGAGTTAGCTCTCTTTGGTATATCAAATAAAATGTTATGGATACATATAAATGTTAGGCTTCATTACTGTTAACATAGCCAATACTGAATACCATAATTTAATCATAATATACAATTATATTAATTGCTAATTAACCAGTCAAGGTGTTATGGTTTGATTTTTTTTTGACTGATTATTTGGACAACAAAATATCGAATGTGCAATGCTGCAATGTATCCATATATGATGGTTTGTATGGTATCCTACCAAAATGCACACACAACAGTTTGTGTGATACAAATGTGTGCCCCCTGAATGATTTTACATTCTTAACTTAAAGTTACATAATTAATGCAAAGGTTGAGTTTTGCAAGTAAAGTTACTGTAGTTAGGACAAACAAACTTAGTTGGGACAGGATTTTGCTGTTTTTGTGATTGTTATGGCCTGAAATGCACGATTTCATGACAGCTTTTCTAAAAAGTTGCAGTGCATGTTGGGATGCTTATTTTTGTGGTGAAAATTGCATAAAATAGTTCCAATAGTTGCTGTCTCAGATTTGGAGGTTATTATTATTAGCCTAATGTGTTTCCCACCAAATTAGAATGCATTTTTTTTTGTTTTGTTTTTTTTTTGGTGGGGTAGGCAGCAACAGCTGATCGCCGACAATCAGCTTTACAATGAAATTGGTCAGATTGGTCACACCAAAGCCATCCTAATTTCCAAGAGCCCAAAATGACATCTCTGAGAGGGAACCATGTGGAAATTAGAGCATATGCACTGTCTGGACACAGTTCACAACAAAATCAGCTGATGGTGCAAACTCCATAAACAGTGCTAAACAACAGCAACAGTGCTAAAGGGGGGGACCAAAGGGGGGGGGGGGGCAGTTCCACGATGATGTTGTCCCAATATCAGTGGTAACCCCAAGTCAGTGGGAACAGACATGAAATAACATGTAACACAGCCTATATGGCTTTTCACAACAAATTGCAGAGAAGTGCAAATACAACACACAAAGGTAACGTAATTTCATACTCTGTGGTCACAGGGCCGATACTCTATTGTGTCTTCACAGAACAAATAGTGGCTTCCTGCTATATTAATGCTCTGAATATTGTATATAGAACCTTTTTTGTTGCATTTTCTGTCAGACTAACAGTCCCAAACACATTTTAGAAACCGGAGACAGCAAATATTTAGCAATTGTGTTTAGTGGCTAAGGGACTCATGCCATTAAGCAATTATCAAAAAAGTCTGTGAACACTTTTCTTTTGATTGACCAATACTTGTTTTGATTACAACTGGAAAAAAACAAATAACTTACATTTTAAACTCATTCAAGAAACTTTAGAGACACACTTTTTAGAACAAACTTTATGTAACAAGTGATGGTTTTCCCTTCAGTTAAGGCAAGCTGTAACTGTATTTTTTATTATTTTTCATTGTTTTGATGATTTTGCCCAGAGTGTAGAGATGTGTACACTGCATGATGCTGACATTGCATAACAATTGTTCTCAGGAGTCAGTTTAATTGGTGTTTTTTTAAGGACGTGAAGTCTGTCTCGTCAACATGCAGATTACATTCAGAACCTTTCTTGTATTGGTTGCCAAGTTTGCCTTTGTCTGCCTCTGTCACTGGCCTGGCTGCATTCAGTCTGTACATTGTCAAGGCTCTCTTCTTAACCACTAGTGAGGTTGCATTGTGTAAGTGCAGTTTTGGGCTACAATTTCTCAAACAATTTTGTATTACAGTAGTTTCTCTCAAAAATATTTTTTCTTTTTTGTTGTGTAAATGGTTGTTAGATCTTGCATTGGTTCTGATGGTCCTTGGTGTTTTTATAACAGATGTTTAGTCATTGAGTTACATGACGTTGACTGAAATTACTCATCCCTCTGTGCTCCTGCTTTGAAAAAAATTCATGTTTGAAGATTTTCAGAAACCTTTGAATTATGAAATCCATTTTTTGTAGCTCAAAACATCCTTCTTTCTTTTTAAACAGCCAATAGCCTTTTAATTTCCTGCTAAGGTGATTTTAATTTCTAAATAAGTGTAGCTGCTCAGTAGCTGTGTTTCTCTTTGCAAGTTTCTTAATGTTTCTGTGGATTCGGGGGCTTTTCTTTAAGATAACCACTTGAATAGCTTTTATTTTATTAACCATGTTTTGCAACATATCCTTTATACTTAACATTTCATTTTGTTTTTATCATTATGACATAGAAACAAAAATTGTATGTAAGATGAGGAAAGATCTATCACATTTTAGTTTATTTACAAGTGCTGCAGATCTCCAACACACAACCAAAAAGGAGAAAACATACCTCGAAGCCTGTTGTGCACCATTTCACATCATTTTGAGGAGACATTTCATTTTATATGGAAATTGTTGCAAAACGTTGCACACCGTTTTAAGATTGGACGTGCACTAGGTGTGTCAATAAACAGGCAGGAAACTGACAAAAGTAGTATGTAAAACAAACCACGACGTATGAGGAGATTGACTTTCAGAGCAAAACAGGAAACAAACTACAACAACATGACACCAACACCTGGACTGGGACAACGATTTAAAATCACTTTAGAAACATCAATCTGTAGACTGTAAGCTAACTTGGCTTTGCTGTACACCGGCAAGAAGTGTCAACCTAACAAAACCAGAATGATTAGCTAAACAGTGGCTTGTGTTTTTCACCAGGTCATTAATCACACAAATATAAATCAGACGAAATAAACAGCCTTGGAGAGAAATAACATCCTCAGTTGGCTATGACGCCCAAGAAGGGCAGAAATATCTGTACGAAAGGACATGATCACACTGCTGCTTTACTGACAACATAAACCAATTAAAACACACACACACACACACACACACACACACACACACACACACACACACAGAGGCCTAACCTCTTGGAGTTGAACAGCGGGGTTAAATCCAGGGTAGAAATACTCAGCACTGTGCTTGATGCTGTCTCTCTAATTACAGGGTGTTGGTGAATAAAAAGTAAATTTTAGTAGCCACTTGCAGATCACCATCATCACTCCTGCACACACGTACACATCGGTTTGTGTGTGTTATATAATGCTTGTTTACTGGGGGCCAGAGGTAAGCAGCCATGACAGCATTAAGGCCAAACAGGCAGTTTGCTGATGTGAGTGAAGCGAAGGGTTAGAGGAGAGGGGGCCACTGTGTTGGAGCTGGCTGGAACAACAGGAGAGGCATCTCCTGGCTCTAATTGGCTCTTTACATAGAGGAGAAGTTCATGGTGTGTCAGTCGTCCTTCCCCATCACCTCCTCTCCTCTCCCCTTCCTTTTCCTCTTCCTCTCTTTGTCAAGATGGAGCTGTGATGGGTCACTGATCAGGATTAATGGCTGTCTTTTTGATTCTTTCTCTCATCCTTTTATAACATTTCCCTTCCCTCTCATTTTTACTGTGAAAGAAATTGAGAGAAACTATGTGATTAATTGCAGAATTTTCCATGTTAATCGTTTCATTTGAGCACATAGATACATATCCTGGAAAAAAATGAAACAAACACCTCTTTTTAAGTTCCCTCCTATCCAAAAATCCCCTCTTCGTTCCTCCTCCTGCACCATCAACTTCTCTGCCCCCCTTCAACCTCCCTTTTTAAAGATTCCTGAAAGCAAGCCAAGGTGTACAGTTGACAGCAGGCTCTAGTGATTAAGTCTTTTCATTGGCTAATTAGCCCCTACAGCAGTCGCACACAGGCGAGGCAAACAAGGACCGACTCACCAAACGATCAAAGACACAGCCTGTCAGGAGGCTCAAACACTCTCTGTACCTGTGGGACAGTCACACAGAGATACACACACTGTCGTACCTGTGGGACGGTCTCTCTCTCTCTATCTCACGCACACACAGGCACACACACACTCATCATGTATAGTACCTGTGGGAGATTCCCTCGTGTCTCACTGAGTTGAAGTGGTGCACACACACACACACACACACACACACACACAGGGATACATTTTAACAAGAAAACACTCTTTTAGACACTGAGATACTGGCATGTGGGTGCACATACACACAAACACACTTTTTTCTAAACACTTAATCAGCACTGAAAGGAGGGCAAGAGAAAGTGTCACTTTAGGAGTATCGGATTAAAAAAAAAAAAAGAAAAAAGACGATAACTCCTGTGGGTGAGCTAACTCAGTTTTGGTTTAAAAGGCAGACTTGTCTGATCTTGATATGAGAAGACAGAGTTGCATCAACTGTTGGTTTCAGCTAACATTGTGCCTATTTGAGAGCAAGTACACCTATTAAGTGAAAGATGAAAAACCTAGTCTTCTACCACTATCAGCTGCCGCTTTTCCACCAAAATTAGCGTGTGCATACGAGTTTTTTTAAATGCAAGTAAACCCACCAGTATAGTAGAGCTGTGTACACGGCTCTGCAGCAGATGAATATGCCTTTCTGTGTGACTGTTTTTTTGGGGTGTCACATTTGACATCATGGGCAGGCCAGCAAACGCGTAAACAGTAGAAAGCTGAAGTCTATGAAAACTTAACAGCAGTTACTTCTCAGTCTCTCTTTCAAACTCAGCACAGAGTAATTTGGAAAGATGTTTTAGCATGTTCACCCAGTTGTTGTGTTTCCATCAATGCTAATCGGAGCAGATTGTACACTTTAAAATAAAAAGGCAGATGTGAGCAGGATTTTTTGTGCAGTGAAAATTAGGCTTAATTTATTTTACTTGTAGAAAAAAAACTGAGAGTAAAGAATAGTTGGCTAATGACATATAGTCTTTATGTGCCTGGTTAAGATTTGGTAGCCTATTTTACCACTCAATACTGAAACTGGACACTTTGTAAATATTGCCCTCTTTACAGTAAATCACATATTTTTGTTTATAGGCCCCAAAAAAAAGATTTTCTTAAATATGGATGATGCACCAAGAGTGAGTTGGGTACTAAACATTGAAAGGAACAGTTTGATTTTTGAGTTTATTATTTAGGCTTCGCCCTTATTTATTTTTTTTTTAATTTGCCAAGAGTTTGTCAAGAATTATGATTTTACGTTTTTAGCATCTGAATTTTTTTTTCTTTTTTATGTTTGAAGTCTGGCTCTACCCTCTTCAGACTTTTGATTGGATTTTCTTGACTTCTCTCACCTTTTCTTGTTTTTGCTGTTGTTGTAGCTATTGCTCCTCAACTTCCTTCATTTTTGTGTGCACATGGCCCAACGGTCTCATGTCATTTTACTGGACTTTGTGTTTACCTATGCAAATTACGATCAACCTGCACACAATTTAACTTATAAGGACAATGGGATTCTTCATAAAAAAAATGGGTAAAAACAATTAGGCAGTTAAAGAACTTCATGAATGTGACATTTGGAAAAAGCCAAGGTAGCTGTTTCATTCTTTTTCCAATCTATGTGCAAAGGTAAGCTAACTGGTTATAGCTTCACAGCTATTCACCACACAAACATGAAACTGGTATCAAAAAATCTAAAACATATTTCCCAGAAATGTCTATTCTTATAACTATTTGTTGAGATTTGCATGTTACTTGAAGGAAACTAAACCATGTATGCGGTGTTTCTGGAAGATGTCTTGTTATATTTTTGCAGTTTGACATCCAGTGGTGTCTTGAAATTCCATGTGGGATGGCACAGAAATTAAATTAACTTAATAACTTAAGTTATGTTAAACAGATCATTTTGACTCTCCTCAAAAAGGACTCATTCAAAAAACATTTATTTCATGTTTTTTTCTTCCTGTTTGTAGTTAACAGTAGATAAACTGACTATTAGATCACAACGCCTTCTTTTAGAAGGTGCTCATTATAAAGCAGTGGGGAAAATTTGATAAGCAGTTGACGTTTCTCAGTAGGTCACCATGGCATTAGTTCCACGGGTGCATTCTGCTTTTGAAATGATTTAGGGCCGTTAACCCACTTTGTATAAGACTGCATAAGATGCTGGTCAATTGCCTCTGCGACATTTGTGACAAACTAATGGTTTAAAATTTCTGACTTTGAATGCTGTTGATGGACATGACAAAGGAAGGAGCGCACTAAGCGTAGCAGCCTGGGTGCAAGTAGCTGGCCCACAGCACTAAAGAACAGTAATGGTTCTAATTCCAATAAAGAGAAAATCCAAGGTCACACTGTGAACTTCCTCCCCATCAGAAGACTACAGAGACTGGCTGGGAGAGTGCATAATATCCTCACAGCTATTTTTACCCTCAAATTAAAATCTATGACATGTTGAAATGACTGCAGTGTGCAAGAGGGGTATTCAAAGCAGACACTAATGACGCTTATTAATGGCGTGAATGAAGTCTTGACAGGTCGTGTGTCATTCTGCAGGCAATGCTCCACTGGCATAATGGCTAATGTAAGTGGGGATAATTATATATATTATACCCTGTCTTATGGTATTTTGGCAGGAGTATGAGGAGCCAGGCAGTTAGAGAGGAGAGTGAAAGCGCCTGCTCTTTTTGAGACAGAGATGTGCACGTGTGTGTTTGTGTGCGTGCACATGCACGTCTGTGTGTCTGCCCCCCCACTCCCCCCTATCTTTAGCAGTGGTCTAGGGGATGAATAATAGTAAGACAACAGCACCAAACAGTGGCTGAACAAGATGCCTGCATAAAGAGACAAGCATCAGATAAGAAGCATTCAGAACATCTGTGTTTCAGGCCATGTGTGTGAGACACTGAACACTATGTTTGAAGGTGCTGAATGAATTTAACAACATAAATACGTAAAACTGAGGTGAATTCTTTTTTTTTTTTTTTACAGAAAAAATGTAGTGCACATTGTAAAGTGATTTAGTATACATATGTGTATGATGTATTGCGGTTTACTTGGTTTGTCTGAGACAGAGAGAGAAGTAATGACCATTAAATCTGTGAAACATTACAAAGTCAAAATAAATACAGTAGAAAATAAAGAATTATTATTTCATATATAACCATCTTTTAAAAACCTAAAACCTCAAACATTAAGAATACTTATACAGTAAATAGACTTTGCTATTATAACTATGAAAGTTAAAGAAATGTAGTGATGAGGGAAGACATAGGACTGAGGAAAAGGGCATTACTGTGTGACAAAATTAATATAAAATAAATCAATAATTACGCTGGCTTTACTTAATTAAATATAATAATTATAATATTTTTGCCGCTTGCAACCAGTGCTCGACCTAGCACAATCTGAGTTTCCCTTGCCCCCATCTCCACCCCTCAAAAAAAAGAGAAAAAAAGAAAGAAAGAAAGAAAGAAACTACGTAAATCAAAGAGCTAATGAGAAAGTGGCACAAATAAACCTGCTTCTTTTTTTGCACTGTGCACTGTATATTTTCTCTTACTCTCATGCTATCCACATACACTCCTCTACACCACACCCATGAATGCTCAGCATCTTCTGACTGTGATGATCACTCACAGATAAACATGTTAATGTAAACTGCACTGCCAGGACTACAGGTGGAGCCGCCACTACAGACAAAGCAATAGATCTTTGGATCATTTTCACCTTATATTCATTTTTTTTAAAATAAATAAATAAATTAGATTTTGCCCTCTTGGATGCCCTCTTAGGAAGCCCTCTTGGGACGCCTCCAATGTCACCAACAGGAAGATCCACCACTGTTTGCAGTTAGTAACCGTTTTCTTGCTCTTCGTAAGATGATGATGATTATTGTTTTTGGTTCAAAGTATATCTCAATAATTTAATTCACTATAACAGAAGAGACTATATCAAAGTGTATACTTCCTCCAGTGTAATTAAGCTGAATGCAGCTTTATTTATCCCTATAAGGTCAGATGTATACAGCAGCCTGCCAGCCAGGTCAACAAGTACAGTTGGGTTCAGTGCAGTGAATGTGTGTGGGGAGGCGGGGACAGCTGCGGGGGGCGGGGGGGGGGTGGGGGGGGGGGGGGGGGGGGGGGGGGGGGGGGGGGGGGGCTGAGTAGATCTTAGTGGATCTCTCCTCTCTGTGATGTTGGCGGGAGAGAGTTGGCTAATTGGAGGCCCGGCGGTAAAAGCTGTTCATTAATGCCTCTGCCTCTTGGTCCCCCTGCTCAAACACCTTGCCTCATTTATCTCTGTATTTACCCACCCCCCACCCCCAATCCCAACACAGGACCCCAGAACACAGCAAAGGTTCAGTGTGGAACGAGGGGGGGAAGGAAGAGAGAAGGAAAGAGAAAGAGAGGTGGAGAGGGAGGAGGAGGAGGAGGGGAGAAAACAGGGAGAGAGGGAGAGAAAGGGTAACTTATGCTCAGTGGGAATTAACAAAGCACTTAGTAATTAAATCTAAATTGACATTCTGGTAATTAGCCTCTTGATTAGGAGCAATAACACAATTAGCCAACCAGTCTTTGCTAATTGTTAATTAGTATAAGCAAAGTTATTGTGTGTGTGGCAGAGGGAGGCATGTAAAAGAACAAATGTTAATCTGTCTCTCTTTCAACAGCCGCGTCCCCTTTCTTTTTTCTTGCTGCCTCTCTATTGAGCTAGCAGGCAGGTTCATTGCCTTTCTCTTCACTGAAGCTGCATTCAGAGGCAGCAGTCAGTAATTAGCTAAAAGTCTTATCGAGGATATCATCAGAGAGCGGGCTGAGCCGTGCTGGCACATCTCCACGTCTCTACCTTTCGCCGAAACATCCCTCTTCCCTGCCTGCGCTCGGCGGCGGCAGCGAGGTGTCATACAGGGGGTATTTGTTCTGAATAAAGATGTGATGTGGATTAAATACAATCATAAAAGGGGGAAAGAAGCCACGGTGCTGGAGATGAATCTTAAGGAGATGTAATTCATCTAAAAGGTTTTAGTTTATGAGGCAGAGGAACAGAACACCTCATTAAAGCCGGGGAGAGGAGAGAGGACACAGGGAAATAGATGAAGGGACAATAAAGATGTTCCAGGAAGTGGAATTTACATTGGCCACAGGTGAAACATGGGTTATTTTCAATTAAGATGGACTTAGCAGAACAATAAATTTCATTTGCACAAACCCCCGAAGTAAGAGGGGCTAACTCAACCAGTTTTTGAAAGACAGACATGAACTGGGAATCGCTTCCTTTCAGCTCGTCTGTCAACCGTTCATGTGTAAACACAGCAGTTGCACTTCAGCAGTAAACACGGCTGTGCCGCTAATCTCCTGTAACTTGGCCAAATGGTCGATACGCTGGTCAAGAGGGCGGAAGACACACACTGGTATCAGCAGTGCCGCAATCATTCACATACACAAATGCACACACCAGCGGAACTTGATAACCCTGAGCGTGTGTGAGTGTGTGCATGTGGATAGGAGCATGTAACCAGCTCCAGATTAAGCTGCTCTCTCAACACAAATATTTGGCAGCAGGATGAGCTGTCTCAGGACGCACCGGAACATGAAATTAACCAGGAAAGGTGGAGGTGCCAGCAAGAGCTAAAGCAGCTCCTGCTGAGAGACGAGGTGTACTGGGAGGAAGAGGTGGAGGGGCCAAGCGCCCTCCGAAACTCTTCTGTAGCGCAAAAAGGAGAGCAAAGGGATGCAAGAAAAGTTAGCTCTGCTTGCAGTAAATTTGTACATTTATACTCAATTTCTTGTAATGAAATTTGGAGATGAAAAATGCAAAAAGAGTTGAGAAGTGTGTGTGTGTGTGAGAGAGGGTCTGTCTTGTGCCGTGGCTCCTGCTGTGTCCCACCCACTGTGGCTCTAATTGGATCCTTATTACCAGGCCAGCCTCCATCCTAGGAATGATGGATTCATACCACGCAGAATTCCATTAATCATTCCTTATTCACAGTCCACTCTGAGGAGAGGGCAAATTCATTTCTTGTCGCGCCGAGCGGCCACCATAATGAATATTCATGAAAGGAAATTTGGGGTCAGGCCTAATAAGGGAGGTAATTTGTAATTTGCGCTGTTCCCGCTCGGGTCTTGTTCGGCAGGTTAACCTATAGAACAGGCAGGCGCATGCAGAACAGACACCGGCACAGACACACAAGAACCCACACTTTAAACATACTGTATTTTTACTCTGAACCTGCCGGGTGCCAGCAGGAGTCATGTACATATTCAGTCTCAGTTTCTGAACGTTAACCTAATATTATAGCAATATTATGAGGAATTTATGCTGAATGTCACCCCAAAAAAGTGTGCTGAAAAGTGTGGCTTTAAACCAGTGCTGTATTTGTTCTTCCAAAACTTCACACACATGACCTGAAAATGCTGATATGTTGTATTTTAATTCCCAAAAAAATGTGACCCCTTAAGGATCGAGGCCACACTAACCAAACAAAAGAAGTTCAATCAAGCAAAAAGTCGGCTTCAGTGAGGAATACTACTTCTTCTACCACTGGAGCCCTACAGCTGCAATAAAACAAAGAATGAAAAAAGGCCTTAATTTTTGCAAAATGGCGGATCCACACCGCCTGACCAAATAAGCCCCGTAGACTGTTGAACACTTTGTGAGAAATCCCTTTTAAATAAAACAGCTGCTTTAAGAGAAAAATAACAAGCTCCCTCGCTCTGCTTTCACATCACAGCACTTCAGCCCCAAAAGCATTTTACTACTCCTGAAATTATGCCCACCTGGCATCACTTAAAGTCACTTAATTAATAATTTATCAATACATTTGAGGTGATTAAAATTCATGACCAGAAAGTGTTTTTAAAATAGTGCCCTTGTACCCTCAGGGTGTCCAATCAGTGCATTGCGTCCGTTAGATCAGGAAGGAATAATTAATTGTACCTGAATGTTTAGTGAGGTCAGGCAGTGGGGGCAGGATGCCTACGGTCCTGTGTGTATGTTTGTGTGTGTGTGTGTGTGTGTGTGTGCGTGTGTGTGTGTGTGTGTGTGTGTGTGTGTGTGTGTGTGTGTGTGTGTGTGTGTGTGTGTGTGTGTGTGGATGGAGGGTGTTAGTTACAAGCACTCATTCGCTTTGCACCACAGCACCTTTGTGTGGAGGTGAATGCAGTATGCAGATAACCGGAGTCACTCTTTTCCACATATATTTATGTTTGTAGTTTGTACCACACACACATGTGCACACACACACTTTTACTCACACCCCTCTGGCAGCATCCCATCATTTCCTCTGCCACCCAGTCATCACCTTCTTGTCGTCCCTGCCCTTCCTCTTTGTTTCCATCATCAACCTCTGTTGGAGAGATGAACAGCCATTAAGTAACCATGATTTAGACGTGATGTCAAAGACCTGCCATTCACCCACACGTGCGCACACACACGCACACACGCGCTTGACATGACTGACAGCTAAGAGGCTCCCAGCTGGGTCAGCACAGGGGTTAGCTCATGCTCAGAGTGACACGTACCTTACATGCATACATGTACACAGAGGTGGATAGTAACTAAGTAGATTTACCAAAGTCTAGTAAAATCTTAAAATACTGATATTTTATTTATGTACTGTTTGTATATAAATTTTGTGCAGTTTTATGCTTCTATGCTTCTACATTTCAGGGGCAAACCGTACTTTTTGCTTTTGTATATTTGGAACCTATGCATAGCTTGACTCAATAGTTTAAGTTCAACTAAATGATTCTGAAATATGTAGGTATGGTCATTTTCACATATCCTCCATTGATAATCTGTTAAACATCTACAAAATAAATAGATTAATCTCAAGTAAGCTATTGAAATGTTAGGCAGACTTACCAAATAATGTGTTACATCATCACATTACATCATGATTTTACATGTAATGATTAAAGTAAATAAAACATTCAAAAAACTCAAATCAACTGTTTTACAGGTGACTGACAAAAATTAATAAGAAGCATGGGCAATATTATGTGACAATTATAGGTTTTACAGCAATTAAAATCATAAATACCAACATGTAAAAATTAACCCATTACAAGTGAAAATTCTCATAATGCAAAATGTGGTATGTACATTTTTTTTTTTGTTAGTTATTGGACTATTATTGCTGATTTAATAGCATGACAATTTTAATGTCACTAGTAACAATGTCACTAGTCACTAGCTAAAAAAAAATGTCACTAGCTAATTTTAACAGCTTAATATACTGCTGGGTAGTTTAATTTATAGCAATAAGTTTATTTTGATATGTTTTGCATATAAAATCTTGATCTGAAGTAAATTGAGACTTTTGGTTTGAAATTTAAAAAAACAACAACAAAAACAACATTTCCCTGAAAATTACAATACTTCATTTAAGCATGTTGTGAAGTAGAAGTCTGAAGTATCATTAAATGTAAAGTACAAGAACAAATACTCAAGTAAAGTAGAAGCGCATGAGAACTGTACTTAAGTACAGAACTTGAGTGAATGTACATAGCTGCATTCCACCACTGAATAAAACTATTTTAAGAGACATTATAACAATGAGTCACTAACACACACCAACAATATCATAAGATTCAAAAAATATTTATATCCAGTGCTACATATTTAATCTTAGCACAACCTGGATGACCTGCAACATTAAAATGCTGCTTACACGTTAATGCATCAATAATTTAACACTCGGAAAGGGACCCTTCTGCATAATGAGTACTTTTACTTCTGATACTTACAGTACATTTTAATGCTTATATTTCCTTGTTTTCGAGACTTTTTTTTCTTTTTCCGCAGGATCTTTACATCGTAATGCTCCTTTAAATTGTAGACACAGGTTCAAAGATGCACAACAGGTTTTGAGGAGTGCTATTCTGTTTTTTAAGAGCCCCACTGAGCTGAACAGCAAAGGGAGCAAAGGAGGGCAGAGGGGCGACAGAGAAGCGCCTTTGCAAAGGAAGACACTGAAGGTCTAAATAAGGAACACGGTGTGTCTTGCCATAGAGGTGAGGAGACCGGCCTGTGTTTCTCCGTCCTCTCATGTATAATACATCTCTCTCTGTTTCACCCCAAGGTTCAGAAGCCCAGGGCCCCAGAGACCAACACAGTCTTTTAAAGATATGTGCTCACTTAATCACTGAAGAAAAGGGCCCCCAGAGCTAGCCTAATATTATAATTAATTAATTCAACCAAAGAGGGGTATTAAATTTCCTCCCTCTTAGGATATCAGTTGAATACATTGACCTTTGTGGAAATCGCCCTCTAATTCGAATCAGGTTTTTGAGCCGCTTACAGACTAAACTTGTTTCCCTTTCTCTTCTTGCATCGTTTGGTTCGCTTCGTCCGGACGGGTTTGTGCAAAAGATTCAGAAATGGTACAAGTTTGTCTCGATATTGTGCCTCCATTTTGTGTCTCTGAATTTGCCGTGTGCCTTTCCAAGATCATGTGTGAGTTTTAGAGTGTATACACGTGTAGGTGTGCGCGCGCCAAGAGTGCATGTGAGTGTGAGTGATCCCTAGTTTTATCTCCCCGCTGTAACACAGAAAAGAACAGAAACTTTTCTTATTACCGGAGAGAGTGGTAGAATAGCAGGCAGCTAAGTCTCTGTCTATCTCTGTCTCTCTCTCAGCGGTGTAGCTGACTCCCCAGTGTACTCCGGGTCTTCAGTAACTCTGACTGAAGTTCAGAGGGGTTAGGTAGTATACTCAGGAGGAAGGGGGGAGAGACAAGAGGGGGAGGAGGAGGGAGGGGGTTAAGTAGGATTGGAACAGTGGCAGTTTTAAAACAGAACTTTAAATCTCCACCTACGACAGAGAGAGAGAGAGAGAGACTGGGAGGACAATGGCGTCATGTGGCGTGCCGTTATCTTCAGGTCTCTGAAAGGCGGGAGAAGAGAGGATGAGAATAAAAAGAAGCTTGAAGAAGGGCATAAATGTGATAACAGCTGTAGGCTGTATAATCTACGCTGCTTTTCAGGGAGGTATGGAGAGGGAGGAAAAAAATCTTCGCGACCTTCAGATTTTAAGTTCAGCGAAACAGCTTCTCACAACAACACCAAATGGAAGAGGATTTGCGAGGTGGATGGATGAATGGATGAGTGGATGGCTGGATTGGCAGATAGAGAAACAAACACAGCAAAAGAACAAATAGATGTCAGGAGCTTATTGAATGAATCCTGCGCGCCAGAACATTAGTTAGTCAGTAATCTTCATGGTTTTTTGGTTGTCAAGGACGATGATATTGTCCATCATTTGAGGTCCCCGCTCGAGATAAATTCCCACTCTGAAATGAAGACGTGATGCAGGATTCATCACTCTCACAGCCACTCCATCAGCTGCCAGAGGAGAGGATGGAGCGGTTAACCTTCAAAATGAGACAAATTCCATGTCAGACGCATTATTTATCTTAATACTGATAAGCCTAATTTAGCAGCCTTCCAACTGGCCAACAACACTGAGATGTTACAGTATTTGTGCTACATCTTTGATCATTCAAACAGCCCAACAACACTTTGTTCCCGGGTAGCCTGCCGCTGGAATTTAGAGACAACTGCGTGTCTTAATTTTACAGAGGTTGCACCAGATGCTCTTTCTGTCAGCGTATGACATTCATTGCAATTCCAAACAACATATTCATTTTCAATGCTAAGAAATGTCAGTCAGGCCTTGTTTGTGCTCTGCCTTCATGGTGTTGTGGACCACTAACTCCCCCTACTGGCCCTTCAGGAAGAGGACTCAGAGACTCTCTTTTATGGCATCTAAGGAGAAATGAGTATGAGAAGCCAGAATACATGGACTTCATTTTGGTGCAAAATTGAATTTCATCAATAGAGAAGCAATGCTGGAAATATTTCTAATTTATTTTTTATGATTTTTTGGAGGGAGGATTGTTCCTTTTTACATCTGTTTTAAAAGAACCAAAAGTTGAAGACTCAACTATTTTATTATGGATTAGTTTTTACATGTTACCCCAAACTTGCTGCAGTCCATCCATGCAGGGGCGTAGCACCAAATTCTGGGTGCCCCCCCCCAACACAGTCAACACTTTTATGTGGGGCCCATGTGGGTAGTAAATGCAGTAAAAAAGAATTCGGCCCTATACGGGATTGTCCACGGGTTCCATAAAGGCCCCACACCCATTGCCCAAATAGATGGGTTTACCCAAATAGGGCCCACATGGGTTATGCTAAGGCTAACTGGGTACCAAGCAGGTATGAGCCCAAAGTGGGCCCCCCCATATGAGGGTAAACCCATCCATATGGACAACTGTCCTGACGCCACCATAGAACCATATAGGGCCCATTTTTCAGCCCATTTACTACCAACATGGGGCCCACATAATAATGTTGGCTGGGAAACCATGTGTCTCTCATGCACCTTTTGATTTTTTTAAAAATAAATAACTAAGCCATCAACTGTACCCAAGCATGAAGAATACAGAATTGATATTTAGCCTCTTGGCATGCTTATAGCCCAACATACAATAAAACAGGCTGTGATGCCATTCAACATTATAGCTATGAAGCTAATTTATGATACTGATTCATTTATACGATGCTTCAAGCTAAATTCCTTGTTGTCTGAATGCCTTTAATCTAAACAACTGCAGACATTTGGCAAAACCACTCTGGAACTGTTTTAGATGTGCTCACCTTCATTTTGCAAAGAATCAGCCAAAAGCTGTTTTCTGTTTTAAATTGAACACAATATTCCTAATTCAGTCTTTCAACCAATGTATCAAGCCAATTTTAATTAAGTAATGGCATTTACCCTTTAAACTCGGCAATAGATATTATATTATATTTTTTGTATTATATTTTTGCCTATTGTAATGTCATTTCTTGAAGTATCTTAATATATCTCATATCTTTAAAATTTGCACACCTAAGCTTAAAAGTTATGTAAGTCAATAAACCATAATCATTAATAGGACTATTTAAATATTGTTTTCTTTCAGTATTACAAAACCCAGACTTTTTTTCATCGGATTTTACAAAATAAAAACAGAAATCATAATGATCCAAATTATTTTTTAAATTTAGAGCCATAAAAAAATGCTCACACTACAAATGTTATTTAAACTCTGTACATTATTAGTTTTTGAGATATGCTATTTTAATGAGCAGAGTGCGATTCGCGTGCCTCATGAATTGTAGCACAATGACATCATTACGAGCTTATAACGTCATGAAGCAGAAGACAGACACCTTTTCTTTCTGGTGCAAAAAAAGCTGTTATGGTTCTTATTTTGCATCTATTTAAACGGGATCATGCAAACAATGATCTCTTGCAACCAACTGTGACATCTGGTCTTAAAAGGTTAATTACTTAGAAATAAGAAGATTGCAAACAAAAACAAACTTTTTAATCCAGGCTTTTGGGGGCTCCAATTTTCTCCCACTATGATGCCTCTGCATCCATGTGCAACCAGAGACTCTCAGCTCTTTGTTTTTTTAACAACTATCTCACTCTGTGCAGGCCACATACAGTACAGTAAATCCTCCTTCCTCTCCTCTGCTTTTCCTCTCCTGCAGTCTGAGCAAAAGTTAAAAAGAACAATAAAGAACCCAGACCACGGCCCTCCACCACCTCCTCTCCGGCAACCCATCCCCTCACCTCTCGCACACATGAAAAGACTGATCCTTCCACGCCACTGTTAATGGCGGGGACATTATTCATCTCTCCAGCCAATTTGAGCTCCTTTTCTTTCAGGAATGGAGGCACGAGGGGTTGAAGGGAGTCAGCGAGGAGTATTAAATATGTAGAGGAAGATGGACAAAGGTGCGGCAGAATAAAGAGGGGCAGGAGAGGTGGGAATGAAGAAGGACAGGGTGTGCGTGGCGGCAGCATCGAGGCCGAGTTAGTTAGTGGGAGAATGTGAGAAAAAGAGAAAGGAAGGAGTTGCCTTGCCTGTGTGATGGGTGTTTATAAGCTCTCAGGTTTGACCTTTCAAAGTGACAATGTGTTACCGCCTTTATTTAACCCTTTTTGACACTCAGCTGAGGTCCAATACCGATAAAATCAGAGGCGCAGATTTCGGGGAGTGGTGGGGTCGCAGGGGGACACATTCCCCTCAATGTTTGGAACATGTGTATTTTCAGAATACCAGAGGGCTTTTATTTTGACAAAATTTAAGTTATTTACATCCATGCTGGTACCGGATGTCAAAATGTCAAAATGACAATTTTGGTCTGAATAAAAATAATAATATTTGAAATTCAGGGCCAGTGCATGCACTTTTGCTGCTCTAGGCAAAAAACAATAATGCCGTCCTTTCATTTGCAATGTACCATACAGCAATAACATACACAGGCCAATATACCTTATACATAAAACAAAAACAAAACAAACAGTAACAACAAACACCAAAATGGCTTACATATACAACTGTGTACTCAAAGTGACTCATCATGCAAGATTTTTGAGAATCCATACAAAAAACACACCAAATAGATCTTCATAATAACTTCAATAACCCAGTTAGGAACTCTATACAACAGAGTGATGACAGAACTTGACAGCTATTTCAAAATGATGAAATTCTCAAAATCACACCAGTGCAATGTAACACTCTCTATATACCACTTTCTCATGTGCAATTGTTCATCAAACGCAAATGACTAATGGACTGCAACATTGCAATTAGGGGGCAAAAAAAAGCTCACCTTTAAAAAGTGTACACAGCATTTTGCAAGGCCAAATTTATGCTTAACTCTTTCCATTCATTCAATGTCTCTTGCAAAAGCTGTCTTTCTCTTACTTCAGGTTTACAACACAAGCAAAAGAAACACTGTGCAAGTGTCTTTTCAGACTCTCTCCGTATGTTAACATCTGACTTTAATGACACACAGAAAACTTTCAGGCAGTGAAATAGCTCCCTTCCTCACATTTATATGTATTGAGGGGGTTTCGAAAAAGATCAAACTTAAGGCACATTCAATCTGTGCAACGGGCTTTGAGGTATATGAGTGTCAGAAGTGCTACTCAATCAGCAGCAATGTGTATACAGTAAATACATGTCCAGTGGACCTTAGCTTATGTTATTAAATGTTTTGTTCACATTTCACACTTGCTTTGGTAATGTAAACGTGTGTTCCTTCCCTCTGAAGCCATTTAAACTGAAATGAGTTAAACGACACAATATTAAAAGGCAGTGTTCCTGCATAACACAAAAATTAACAGTCTGCGTTTTGCAGGGTCTGAGGGCAACCTTTGTCAGTCAGCCTGTTGCCATTGGCTAGTGAGAGCTGGAAGGTGAGGGAGGCAGGCAGCTGCGATTGACAGACTTCCCAACAATTCATTGTGCTTGCAGAAAACGTAGCCTAGTATGCTAGGAGCCTGTAGTTACAGCAGTTGGTTACTGTGTGACTTTCCTCATAAAAAGTTGGCACACATATATTACGGCACCCTTGCTAAAGTGCTGCCCTAGGCAACTGTCTAGTTGGCCTATATGGACGCGCCAGCAGTGCTTAAATGTGGTTATGCTATGTCAAGATGACACTGACAGGAGACAGTTGGAAGACAATGGATTTTGGTTACTGAACAACACACTTAAAACTGACAAAACATCAACATCATCTATCGTCGGTATTCTACATCAACTGACGTAATCAAACGTCTTGACATTGAGTTTAGGTCACCCTATGACTTAAATTCAACCAAATACCAACATTGAAAGCAGTTGGTGGTCACCTGGAATAATTTAGTGCAGAGAAGGCATAAAATGGTGCGTAAGAATTCACCAAAATATGGAAAATTAGATTTTTGATGCTTAGAATTTTCTTGCAGAGGACCCCAAACCCCCAATTTTGTATGTGCCCCCACCCCCCTAATGTTGAAACAACACCTATGCCCATGGATAAAATTAGAATGGTTCTGAAATGGAAACCCAAGCATGTAAACACATCTAAATCTTGTTAAAAAATATGAAATAACTCTGGAAATACTGTAAGTCTGAGGAATTAGGAGTTTCAGAGGTGCCCCAAAACTTGAACAAACTTGAATCTGCAGCACTGATGAATTATGGGGCTAAAATCAATGTTGTGTCACCATGCCATCATCATTAGAGGCTTTTTGATAGTGGGCCATCAGGTCCTACAGGAGTATGTATGCCTGCAAGAGGCCATAAAAAGTGCCTCCAATCTCCGTTCATGTGGTAAAAGCCGGTATTTTTGGTGTGACTTCCAGTCTGCCTGTCAGGGACGATGTACGGCGAGTGGCCCGAGCAGGAGAGATCATAAAGCAGACGGTGATTGACGGTATCTTAATGGAGGAGGACGGATCAATAAGTAATATCAGCGGGTTTTAATTCAAGGCAACACGCATAAACCTTTACCAACTTCACAATGTCACTCAGTGTTCATAAAAGTTTTCTCCACATCCCCTCGGACAAAAAGAGATAAATCCATCAAAAAGTCGTCTCAGTTTTATAGCCCGCCCTCCCTCCTCTCTTCTTTCCCTCCTTACACCCCCCCTCATCTCCATTTTGATGTCTGTCTATTAGCAGAGGGTGAGGCCTTTCCTGCTCTCACATCCAGGGGCTAAATTAGCTCAATCAGCCCCCTTTCACCTCTCTTCTGTGGGCTTCAAGCTGAGTGACACACTGCTCCCCTGGGAGGAAGGGGGGACTCACACACACACACACACACACACACACACACACACACTGAGCCCAGCGGCCAGAAGAAGACTATAGATGGAAGGAGGGTGGTGGGGCAGGTAGATGGAGACATCAGGGTGAGACGGAGGAAGGATGAAAAAGAGGAGAGAATGAAGCATCATTCCTTCCCGCCCTGATAGATGAGCTCTGAATGGATCTTCTTGTTGAACATTAAGAGAAACCTCAGTGATTATTTTACTTTCCCTCTTCCTCACCCCTCTGTAGGCCATGGAGGAGCTCAAGGTGCTGTGCCAAACCCACTTCAAGCGGCCCCACCATCAGAAAAAGAGGTGATGAGTGTTTCTCAGTGTGTTACTCCTCACTCCCACTACCAGCACACTACTGTACGCCTGGACCGGACTCTTGCCAACATCTCTTAAATTGCACCTTCATGTTTGATTTGTCTCAACCCTTCGCCTCTCTCCCTCTCACTAAACAGCCACCCAAGTATCTGTGGAAGTGCAAGGCAGGCACTTCTGCTGCGGTAATAGCAGCGTGTGTATGTGTGTTGCGGGGGGAGCTGGGCGAAAAGGTGGCGATCGGAGTGAGCTATAAGATCTACTCTTTGTAGCTCTACAGGGATTTATTAGACTGGGGAGTACATTAGCATCATAAAGACCCGGGAGAATGGGCCTGTGGATGGGCTGCAGACACCACCACTACACTTTAACATGCTCTGCGGCATCAGTCAGTGCATGTGTGTGTATGTGTGTGGATAAGGAATAAGATTACCGCGATTTAACTTAAGAAAGGCTGTTAAATGGTTTTATGGATCATCCTGAAGAAGCCCTGGACTAATACATCAGGAAATGATGGAAAGAGAGGAGAAAAGAAGCCAAAAGAAGGAGGCGGCAGGTGAAATGTGAAGGCCGCAACCTCTGAGAAAATAGGATGATTTTACTAAATTGGCACTGATAAATTTAGTTTGTCAAAACCCTTACATTCCCCACGATAAAGGTGTGTACTGGGCGTGCTGATATTTTATGAAAGTGTTTTAATACACCATGGAAAAAATTATATCAATATCTCCAACAATTGCTGTTTTCTGCACTAAAACAAAACATTCATCATTCAACTCTGCTTGCCATTTGAAAAAAAATTAGACTTAGTTCTTCAGTAGTATTGCAACTCAGTCCTTTCTGTGACTGCTGTGAGAATGATATCGCAGGAGAGTTAACCCTTTGAAACCTGGAGCGACATCACTATTCTTGTGCTGGTTTCAGACCCTTTTCATCCGTATTTAAACCTTTGAAGCCTGAGCAAATTAGTGCCATTTCTTTCAAAAACATATACCACAGATTGTGAGAAGTTATTAGATTTAGAAAAAAGTATTTATTTAAAAGGGTGGGGGGGGGGGGACTTTTTACTAGGAAAAAGTAAAATATCCAGGGGGAAAAACTATATTAATAGTTATTGCAATTACATATTTGAAATTCTGTTACAGAATTATTATAATTTTTAAGTACTTTTTCAAGGTCATATCCTTGTTTTTACTTTTGTTTTCCTGTGTTGTTGTTTTTAAACAAATTTCCAGGTCATTTTCTTGTATGTTTTACTAATTTCTTGCTAATTTTTGGGCCATTTCTTCCTTTGTTGCTCATTGCCTTCTTCCCATGTTTTTGAGGGAAATCCAGCCAATTTGCTCAGGTTTCAAAGGGTTAAAGGAGACATAAGGACCGTCTCCTACATTATAGATCTCTGGTGCTCCCTGGTGGACGTATCATGTAACTGTGTTTTAATCTGTCATCTGCCTTTGTATGCCAACACCTACAAAGACAGTGGAGGCATTACCACTAAAATAAATCATGAAATTCCTTTTTTTCCAGACCAGCCCTGAGCTCAGGGACTTTTTTCAGCCACTCCCCAGCTCCTTTGTTGGAGGAATTAACAAGACAAGATTGAACAAGATTGAAGTGTTAAAGTTTTTCTCCTGTTTTATAAAGTCCCTTTGCTACCCCAGTAATTCACTCACCTGAGCCATGGAGATGGTGTCCTCTGAGTTGTTGCTGGAACTCCCTTTAGGTGGCATGGCAATATGAAGATCAGGTCCGCTAAAAACCACTAGGTCCAAAATAAGGCCTAAGGCCTACAAGGCCAGAAGCCTGGATGATCGGAGACCAACAGAATAACTCACTCAGAGCTGAATTTCACCCCCAGATTGAAGGTAAAGTTGGCGTGATGTCTGTTTGGCTCAGTTTGTATAAGTACACCAAAGACAAATCGAGGATCCAAGAGATTTTAGATAGATAGAGTCCACTCAGTCTCTGAGAAATCACAGCAGCAGCACAGTCTCGCACCAGCATTGTTGAATTGGTGATGTTTCGTGGGAGACATGGTCAATTTATGCTAAGAAAAAACTATTCATTTATATTCACTCTTACGTTTGACTAAAGGACAAAACATATTTACACTGTCACAAAATCGGTCTCTCTCCGAATAGCGACATTTCCCAGTGGGTTTTTTTTTTTTAATTTCACTTGCATTATATTCATTTATAAATACTGAAGAGGCATATGCAAATTATTGAGATGCATGTGCTTTTCTTCACCAAACTTCCTTGTGGAAATCACAAACTGTTTTCCGTTCAATTTAGGTCATTTCATTGACAACGTAAAAGCGAAAAATTAAAGATGAGGTGCACGTTTTCTGGTAAAAATATAATAATACCAATACAAGTAATACTAATACTATTAATAACCACACACACACACACGCACACATTTCTTAAGTCAATAAAAAAACACTTCAAGCCAGTTGAAGGATTCTGGTAAAACATTTTATATTCTCAGTAAAATCAGAACCACTTTTCCCTGTGTAGTTTGCTCTGCAGAGCGCCCTCTAGTGGAAGAGTAGAGGAGGCCTGAGCAGCTCTTTGGAGTGTTGGCTGGGTGAAAGAACAACAGTCAAACTGTGGCTGATCAGGAAAAGGCACAACTCTGGCAGACAGAGACCAACACAGAGTCAGTGATACCACGCCATGGCGACCACAACTCCTTGGCTCAGAGTTTATGTGAAGTCTGTCGTCTTCCAGTCTCCATGGAAACCAAAGTCAGGGAGGAAGGAGGCACGGCGAAAACGTCCACCTCCTTCAGTCTGACCAGAACCTCTGGTAAATCTTACATTCATAAAATGAGCAATTTGAGTTCAATCAAATCAAATCATCAAGTTTCTGTCTGGCTCCAAAATTCAAAGTTAAAATAGAGAGAAAAATAAAAACCCAATCATATAAAAATGGCATCATAAATGTACATAATATCTTCATCTCTCTAAAGTCAGTTGAAATCTTTAAGTCTACAAACGGAACGCCACTGCTTCCCCAATTAAACATTGTGGCTTGTGTGCCTTTACAGCGTGCTTACCGAAAATGGCTCTGACAAGAAAGGGTAGTTTTGGAATAAAATTGAAATAGAAACTAAAACAACAAATACAAATAAAACACATTTAAGTGGCTTAGTGGTATACAACATCTGAAATAAATCTTATTCCATAATTCTTCCATGTACAAAGTCAAAACAATAATATAGTTTCCAGTGCTTTGGGAGATAAAATAAACAACAAACTATAATAAAGAAAACAAAACACATCTTTTAATCAAAAAAAAAAAAAATCAAAGGTTTTTTTTTCTACCTTCATCAGTACTGATCGTGAGCTATATCAAATCAAAGCCAAGCCCAGGGTCTACCACAGCAGAGATACAACTCAGGTCCGCCTCAGCTGTCCCCAACCATCACAGTGACATCTGTAGTGAGCGGGATCACAGATTCTCTTTAGTTTGAAGCAGCACACCTGAGTTTTACCTCTGCAGCGGGCAGCTTCACTCGACCCGTTGGGGGAGAGACTGAAGCGCAGGAGACTTGTTAACATGCTGATTTGAAAACAGCCTCAAGGCTGCACTGTATGTATGTGAGCACTATAATGCATGTGTGTGTCTGTGTGCTAGGTGGGCATCTGCATGTTTAATCCATGCCTGTTTGTGAACCGAGTGAGAGCGTGAATGCATGCAAGTGTGTGCTGAAGCTGTGCTTTAACAGTGAAAATTACACTACCTCCGCTGTCAGATAAGACAAACTACCACTTTCTCTCTCCAGTTTTAAACCCTGTCACTGTATCTTTCCTTCACCTAGGCCTCTCATGCAAGCCGAGCCCGACAAAGTCAGTTAATGAGAGAAAAATGAAACGTTTATCTCCTGCAACAACAAAAGTACAGATGGCGAAGAAGCAAAATCTAAAGCATTTACAGGCATAATTGAAGATGATATTAAATCTAAACCCTGTTCGTGATCTCTAACCTATAAAAACATGCCTTTAAGGCGCAGCAGCTGCAAAAATGAAAAGGCACATTGATAGGGGTTATGAGACGGACATAGCTCAGGTTAACATCTGCTACTGCTTAAAAATGATCCGGCTGGTGTATCCTGTTACAGTACCTGAGTATTTTGACACCTCACAGTTTTGGACGACAAGCTGTATTTTGAAGACACACGAGGTCATGACGGTGTCAGGTGTTAAAGGGGTAGAAATTGGGGGACAGCAGTGTGCATTTGTGAGAAGACAACAATAACAGCGAGAAAACGGGTGGATGAAATAACTTAAAGGGGCTTTGCTTAAAGCTGGATTATCTGCCTCCTCCAGTGAGTTTTAAAAATGTTTCCTAAAATGCGGACACTTAAAGAGCACGCCTCAGCTCTTTGTCAAACACCACACAGCTGGTGCTAGAGGAAAACGCCAACACCGGAATAACAGATTGAGGGAGAGAACAATGTGACTGGACTGCATCCCCTTTAAGATAAATTATGCATGCAGGACCATGACGCTATTTCCATTTTATTCACTATCGTTCATTCAATCATTTATGGTTACTAAAAGAGGTTGATGTAAGGAGAAAATAACTTGTCCTCTATCAAGTGAGACAATGCGCTCGGTTGTCCTTGTATCTGATAACTTCAATCTAATTAACTGCTGGTTTTGTCGCCTTGTTCAATTATGATTCAGGGCCACCTTTATGGAAACAAGGCCAAGTGCGCTATATAACTCCTGACCCGGCGGTGTTGGTTCACCTCTTGCAAATGCTCTGTTGGGCAAAGTTTCAAACTGCTCAATTTATCTCATATGCACTTGTGTGTGCTTGCAACCTATACCGAATATTTTCAACTGTGTGAGGGCTGTGTACCTTCTTTTGCTAGTGCCATTACAGGGAGATAATTGTACCACAAATGAGTGTCAACGGTGTATGTTCGAGATGTGTGATGTGTATAGAGAGTATCTGTGTGTGCCGGCTGATTCCTTTATGTTGTGTGTGCTGTAAATGTGTTGTGTTGTGCAGATGTACTGTCACTTTTTATTTTTATATTTTTACTGCAACCTCTCTGAAACCTCTTTGTGCTGCTTGTGCATGCATTTGTGTGAGTGTGTGTGTGTGTGTGTGTGTGTGCACACGTGTCTACAGTATGTCTCCATCCTCTATGCTGAAGCTGGATCTGCGGCTCGAGTCGACGGAGGCTTCAGGCGACATCGCGGAGAGCAGAGGGTCTCCTCCCATAGGGGACAAGGGCTCGTCCATCATCAGGAAGCCCAGCTCGCCTCTCCTCCCCTGCATGTCCAGCCCGCCCAGGTCGCCTAGCCCCGACATGCCGTCTGAGAAGCCGGGTATCCCATCACACAAGTCCAGCGACTGGTTAAAGTCAAAGGGCTGGGAGCTGCCTACAGCTGGGAACTGGATGGGTGGCTGCTGCTGCTGCAGGTGTTGTGGGAGCGGTGGCAGCTGCCTGTGCTGTTGCTGAACCTGGCTCTGGGGGTGGAGGTGGGACTGCGGGAGGAAGTGGTGTTGCTGGACCTGGGGATGAGGCTGGTTTTGGGGTAGGTGCTGGGGCTGGTGATGGGCTTGTGCTTGGTGGGAGAGGTTCTCCTCTGGGCTGGTCTCTTGTTTTATGTAAGAAGCCATCAGGTCAGCTGAGTTCAGGGCAGAGGGGGAGTTGCTGCTGGGCAGGCCATGTAGACGAGCCTGCATCTCCAGCTCCTGTAGACAATGGACAGAAGGCAACATAGTCAGTTTACCGTTTTTACCGTGACGATTACGTTAACTAACAGTGTGACTAATTATGTTCCTTAGCTGCCTTTTTTTCCATGACTAAGTCGAGACGGCATCAGCGTCATTAAACTGTGACTATTTCAATATTAAATATCATTGACAAGAACAGAGAAGAATAAAAATGTATTTAAAAAGTTAAACTTTGGGGCGCCACAGCTGCCGTGGGTTTGATTCTGACCTCAGCACTCTGCTGCATTTCATGAGCTCTCTCTCCCACTTTTACACTTTCCTATCTCCAATTAAGGCAAAAGCCAAATAATATTTAAAATTATCTTGAACGAAGAATAAAAATAGTAAACCTTTACTAGTATCTGTATTTACGTTTGTTGACAAAAAAGGAGACCAAATATTTTATACTGGTCATGAATATGTGTGTTAATTAAGTAATCAGTTGTGCAGTTGGAGTGTCTGTGTGTGTGTATGTCTTGACAGAATAGTGTATCTAAATACAAACTAATACCATCTCAGACCTTAGTTGTAGGTACAGACTACTTGTTTTCATATTTGGCAGTCTTGAACACATTCACAGGTCAGTCATAAGAGGGCTTCAACAACTTGGGATGCCCAAAAATAGGACTAAACTTCTAGCAAAGTGCTGCACCATCTCTGCTATCATTGGCAGCCGCCATATATGGTGGAGAAGGCTGCTGCTTACATCCCTGACAACGAAGTACTATGTTTTCCGTTCTGAAACCCTGCATCACCTGTGTTTTGCAAATATATTCTATTGCACCTTTAATATTTGTGTCATTGTACCAGATATTTTTATGTGGACATGTATAAATTGTTAAACTGTAGCTGAGAAAGTAATCATGTAATCCTTGTTTTTTAACTGATGATTATAACATAAAATCATGTGACATCATTTGACTTAAATCGCAAAACTATTGGTTTCTTAGGGGGACAGGATTGACTGAAATGTTCAAAATAATGAAAAAAAATGTCAACAGTTTTCATTGACTAAAATTTAAACAGCTACAGTTTCTTTGACGAAGATGAGAGTAAAATGTCCAAACTAGTAAACAAAATTTAATATAAAGAAAAAAACACAATGGTGCTTTTTTTGTAAAAGCTGACAAATGTAACACTACTCTCAATTTATTTGCTGTGGTTGTGTTTCAGTGTGTGTGTGTGTGTGTGTGTGTGTGTGTGTGTGTGTGTGTGTGTGTGTGTGTGTGTGTGTGTGTTACCTGGATGCGTAGCATCAGTTGTTTGTTGGTCAGCTCCATCCTTTTAAAGTTGTTTTCCACCTCTCTGGACCGATGAGCATCCTTCTGCATGCGTTTGATGTACTCTACAGACGCCCGCAGTATGGTGCCTTTGTTCCAGCGTACATCACTATATGCAGTAAAGAATACACAGGCCATTTCCACAGGTAAATAACTGGCAGTAACATATTCCATTCAAATGTTTGTATCTACACTGCAACAGAAGAATTATGAAAGCAACTCACAGGTCATTGGTTTTAGGGATCATGGTGCCCAGCTCTTTGATACGATCATTGATGTTGAATCTCCTTCTCCTCTCAACTATTAAAGAGGAAAGAAGAGACAAAAGGGAGACAGAGGAAAACACATGATGAGGATAATATATCAGATAAATCAAAGGCATGAAGAGAGGAACAAAAAAAGAGCCTGTCTTTGGAGATTCAAAAGTCAGTTCTGAAGTAAGGCTGTATAACATCCAAACAAACTGTGAGCATGACACAGGGTTGGGATTGTAGTGGTTAGTATAGATCAGTGAATACTTGATATATACGGTAAAGGACAAAGAGGGACAAACGTTTGGGCGCGCACGCACACACAGTCACAGGCAATTACACTTTAGTGCCAGGACAGCAGAAATTACCAGGTTAACCATCCACCCACTAGTTGCACTATGTCAGCTAAATCAGCACAAGGCTACATAACACTGTTTTTGCAAGAGACGGATTATGGTGTCTGTGTCTGTGTGTGTGTGTGAGAGAGTCTGTGTGTGTGTGTGTGTGTGTGTGTGTGTGTGTGTGTGTGTGTGTGTGTGTGTGTGTGTGTGTGTGTGTGTGTGTGTGTTGCAAGTGAGAAAGTAGGAAAAGACATACATCATTTGGTTAAAGAGCCTGTTGAGCGAAAGACTTACTCAGATTGTGGTTGTCTTTCTTCTGCCTCTCCTTAGCCAGGGCACGGGCTTCTGTGTCTTTGCAAAAACAAAAGGTGATTAACTAATGGCTGAGACTGAGCCATCTGTTACAAGACAGAAACAGTTTATAAAAGGTGTCAATAAATGCCACAGCATAAATAACAGGACGAGGCACCGTGGGAAGCAAATGCATTCTCTCAGTGACTGTGACTCAGTGTCTTTTATAGTAACAATAGTTGGACCAAGTTTGGATAATTTGTAAAGTTTCCAAGCCATTGTGACTACACAAAGTGCGGAACTTTTGACTTTCGCACCTGACAGTTCTCGTTTGATGGTCAAGTTGGCGGGACAGGAGTTACTGGTCATAGCAATGGCTGGGCCTTTCATCCCCGGACCTGTATACACATCCAGGTGACTGCTAGACAGCGGGAGCTGGGGACACACAGCAAGACATGCACACGAAATAATTACAACATTATTCATTTGCCAAATATCACTTTGTTATGTGAGCTGTGCAGAATGAAGGTAGAGTGCAAAAGCATTTATGTATAACTTTATTCAGTGCTTTGTTGCCCATGAACAGACTGGTTGTGAATGAAACCCTTCAAAATCACTGTTATTCATCGAGGTGACCATGATGAAAAAGGACATGAAATGAGCTTTATCTGTGTTTAACTATGATATGAGAGGAGTGAATGTTAAAATTAATTAGACTTTTTGAAAAGCAATTTAACCAGAAAATACACTAATCTAAATAATTTCTTTCTGTTCCTCAAACTACAGCTCCATACACCTTGGTAAGTATCTTTATATAGTCAGTGTCCTTGTTTAGTGTGCTGTAAAGAACAGATAGCAGGAGATAATGCGATAATATCACACCTTACCAAGCCTGCGAAACACACAGCAATGATTGACTATCATCCTATCAACCTTATCTTTCTTTATGGCTTGTTTCTCTCGGCTCCTGAACTCACACGAGTACTTTCCTCGTTTGCACTTTAGACGTTGCGCAAAAGCTGCCATTTACTTTTGTATGGACCCCTAAAGAGATGTGATTTCCTTTTAATTGTACTGTATAGTTTGAGTGAGATTGGACTTTTTATGCCTCGTTACAAAAGCAGATCGCACTCCCTGAAGCGAGGGCAAATGTGACAGCGCTAATGAGGCCCGAGAGATAAAGAACTTAAAGGAAAAGATACCTTATCTGCAGGCTACTGTTTGAGCTGTGAGATCAAACATATTCACACGCATAAACACACACACACGCACACATCTGCAGGTTCACCTCTGTATGTTAATTATATGCTCTGTTAGAAGTCTTAGATAGGGAGAAGGAAATTATACTGTCATGGTTTACACCTTTGCAAAAAGTAATCGTTTTTTGAGCTGTTTAGATGTGGAAAATCACATTACAACTAGATCACAAATAGACATTAAATTAACTAGTTGAATTTCATCGCATATGACGACATACTAAAGCAGGAAAAAACCTGACATATTAACTGCTTTCAACTGTGAGTTTTAAAAACAAAAACTGTGTGTCAATATAAGTGGAAAAAATCCTTATAAAATCAGATCATAACGCCCCACCCTGTTACAGAGCGGTATAAATTAATCAGTTAGTTTAAAATAATCAGCAATTAATTTGATAATCAAGTATTTTCTTTTAGATAAAAAAGTCAAAACTGTTTGATTCCCACTTCTGTGACAATAAAACAAATATTTTGAGTAATGGACAAAGGATTGAGGACATGATCATGGGCTTTGGGAAATGCTGTTCAACATGTTTTATCATTTTTGGACATTTTATAGACCAAAAAACTCATCAATTAATCAATAAAATAACCATATTCATCAACATGAAATAATCATTAGTTGCAGCCGTATCTTGTTATGGATACTTAATGTTTTCTGTTGATGATAGAAAAACACACAGTTTCAGATAAACTTTTATTCCCAGCCTCCTCCACGGCCAGGCGGCCTACCTCTCACAAAGCCCCACTCCAATGAGAACCCAATCTAACTCAACTGAACAAGCAAGCGTGACCGGGACTGAGAATGGCTCAGTGTAACCATCCATACACACTCGCACACATTTAAGACTCAAACTGTTCACTTGTGCCTGGTATTCACTGGTGTTCCCGGCTTTTACTCAACTTTGAGATTCCAAGAATTCCATGGAGTTTGCCGCTTTAATCCCCATCAGGATTAGCAGGTGAGTTTTGCTCACTGGTCTGTCAGTTGGGAATAAGTCTCCGAGTTTTGTTGCCAGTGTGTATTAATACAAAACACACACAACAATGATAATATGTTGTAAAATGCAGCATTGATTACCTCTCTTTCTCTCTCAGTTACTTTATTGTGTTGGCTTTACTCACACTGATCATCCTCAGGGCTGATCAATTGCCTAATCCAATCAATCAGAGTAAAATATGCACACATACAAACACATGCATGCCAGCACAGTCACATTGATTAAACACATCAACCACAGAGGACATATTATCAGATAAAGCCACAGGAGGCAGTTGGGATATCAATCTGTCTCTCTCTCTCTCTCTCTCTCTCTCTCTCTCTCTCTCTCTCTCACACACACACACACACACACACACACACACAGTTGTGAGTCAGACAGACGACCACACAATGAGATAAGTCTGTACTTGTTTACCTGGCTAACATAACTTCTACAATTAAATGATGCTCAATATCAACTAAAATGTGCAAGAATTCTGATTCCAGTGCTGCAGAACCCCCATCATGTGCACAAACAAAAAAAAAAAAAAAAATCTAAAACCTCACCCACCCCACCACCCGTGTTGTGGCTCATTTTATAATCAGGGACTCAAGGCTGGGAGTTAGAGCATCCTGTGCTTCACTTAGAGCGAAACTCCTACAACACTAACCAAAGTCATGTTTAACTGTCAAACAACAGCGCTTCAGTGTCTTACCAGCTGAATCTGTTCTCCTTCAATAACTTCCACAATGGCATACGTCTTATTCATCTCCTTCATCCTCTACTCCTTCCCTCACTAAGACAGATGTCTTTCTTCCTCTCTTTCTGGCACTGCCGCCCTGTCCTGGGAGACTGACCTCGCCGGCACCGATTCCTGTCTTTCTTCTACCTCCGCTCCCCACCAAACAGGAGTGAACTTTCCCCTAACTGGACTTTCAGCCTGTTTTCCCTTGCACAAATTGCCCTCATCCCCCTATCCCTCCTCCCCTCTTTTCCACCCCCTTCTCCTTCACCACCTCCCTCTCTCTCCGAATATCTTGTAAACAAGTTGAACTCTAACTGCTGGCAGTTTAATTGTTAATTTTCTGAGTTCGTTCCCTGAGACATAAAGCACTGTACAGTCCTCGTCTGGCATGTCTTCCCTGCAGCTTCTAACTATGTTCAGCACGGTTTAAGGATGGAATGTCCTTAACTCAATTATACACTTTTGCATGGATGTAAATTCGTGCTTATGGGTCAAAAAAAAAATATCAGGACATTCAGTAACAGATTCACAGCAGCATTAGAGCAAAATTACAATGGTTGCCTTGCAACGCTTCGTCACACTGATTGCAGTTTAAGAATTAACAACTGCATGAACACCATCACATCCCTAATAACACCGACATCTAAGAACATCAACAATAATTGACAGGAGTGACAAAAACAGAGAAAGACTGAACAGATGCAGGGTCAGCTCTTCAGAAGCTACTGAAAAGCCAACAACTGACTGGACATTTCCAACTCCAACTGTGACTAAGTAATTTTGTCTATTTCTAAAACTTACAATATTCTGTCTCTTAAAGGTTCAGCGGGTAACTTAAAAAATATATCTTTTGTCATATTGTCTCTTTATCCTTACAGTAGTACATGAGGTAGATCATTTGTGGAAAATTCCTGTTCCTCTGGCTTCTCCCAGTGCTCGTAATGGCATTAGAAAGAATCAACCACTCCTTCATGAAAATAACCAATCAACCAATCTGAAAACAACCAATCAGAGGGAGTCTCTAACATTTCTCCACTGAGGACCTTTGCAAACGCAATAGCTGAGAAACCAGCAGTTTAAAAAATGCCCATTCCTCCTGAGCCAACAACAACATACACGGCAAACACAAGTAAACAAAAGATGTAAAGCACGCTTGCTTTTCATTGTCGATCTACTTCTGAGCAGTGGTTAACACTGCATTGGAGACTTCACCTGGCTCTTATTAGTAGTTTTTCTTCAGGCGTTGTTTTTTGCAAAAGGCAGAAGGACCACTAGGATGAGCACAAGGAACCTTTTACAAAAGTTACATACTGAACCATTAAAACAAGAAACATTGCCTGTTACTTGGTCAGTTTTAGCATTTTTACTAACTTTTTTTTTATATAAATAGTTTTTTAACATAATGAAAATAAAGTAAAGTAAAATACAGTCCACGACTCCAGTCAAGATTGAATAGTTAAAACGTCTCATGCTATTCAAACACTATTTTATAAATATTTTCCTCACTTCTTTGTGTTTTTTGAAGAAATTTGCATGTTGCCTTTGTTGTAAGGAAAAGATAAGTTGACACAAAGTATCTGTGTCAAGTAAGACAATCAAAAACCTTTCCTGAAAGGACTTCACAATTCAATCATATGATATACTCTATCCTTAGACCCTGGGTTCAAATAAGGAAAATACTGTAAAAATCCCCCCCAACAAAAACCCTAAAACTTTCCTGACACATGTAGGAAATATTTGGTAATGATCTAACCTGGAATAAGTACATCAGTCATATAAAATATAAAAATTGAGGATTACTGAAATGACACCTCGTTGGTGGGTTGGTTCTACTTACTGTGTTTGGCATCTGGATGGGGTCAATATATGCCTGAATATCGTCGTAATTGGACTGCATACTGATGATGTCATCAATGACCTCATCCATCTGGAGAAAAAAAAGGGTGTTCCTTGTGTGACTATGGCAAGCTAAAAGACCTCTCATGTCTGACTTAGACAGAAAAACTGAGACTAATCCACATTTCTGTGTTTAGCAAAAAAAAAAAAAAAAACACAGAAAAGACAGCTGGTATGCAGGCCTCCAGGTGAACTCGCCTGCAGGTGCATGTCTCACTCAAGAGAAAACTTGAGATAACTTCTATGTCACTGAGGGTAAGTGGTAAGACTATGCTAGGGTAAAAGAAGAGGGGTCAAGAGTTGGAGAAGGAGGAGGAGGAGAGCTGGTCAAAGTCTGTCAGGTCAAGGGCCTTACTTTCTGCTGCTCTTCTGTAACTTGTTAAGCTGTAATTACTGTTGCAAGGCCATAATGGAGCATTTAAACTCCAATGATAGACAGTTTCAGTTACTGCCAGTTAGCCAACACATTCATCCACATGCCAACTGTACGCAAGACACATTGACACCAATGCACTTACAAATGCTGCTGCAACTTACCAAAGACCAATTAAATCATTATGTACTTTCATAAAATGTGGAGATAATGTCACTTCGGGGGCAATATTCAATCCTCATAATTTTATATAGTGTGATTAAGTCATATTTTTGGCATATTTGTTCAATCTGGTTGTTGTAAACTGTACTTTATAACATGACCTGGAATTAATGTTTATCATGCCACTGTCTGCCCACGCTCCTGGGCATCTACCTCTGTCTCGTGGCTGGAGCCGATGTTGAGCATGGCCATGGGGCTGTTTGGGGCGCTGTTTCCAGACATGATCTGCTCGGTGCGCAAGTGTGGGGAGTGGAGGGGTGGGGGGGCAGACGCTGAGCCCCCTGTAGGTCCCATGTTTGTGGGAGGAGAGGGCTGCACCGGCCCTGCTACTGCGTGGACCGTCTACGGACAGAGAGAAGGTGATGGCGGTGTTAATGACTTAGTACTGGCGTAGATAGATGTACTGCAATACTGTTGTTAGACAAAACAGACAAAAACAGAGAGGGGCCATGTTTACAGTTCATGGAAGGCATCTAATGGAACACAGACAGGCATTACAGACAAGAGTAAAGGCATCCAGAAAGGTACCTGTTTGGTGGCATAGGTGGTGGACAGGTATTCTTTCACCTGTTGCCTCCGAGACTGACGGATGTGGTAGTCTGTAGGATTCTCAAGGTGGGTCTGTACCTGTATTAGGGATGAACAGTAAAAGGATTATCAACTCTTAGTTGATAACTTTGCACACTGATCCAATTCACTGTTGATCCTGTTAATGACTCATTTTTGACTCAATTTTTCTGAAAACACAAGATTTATAGTCAGTTAGTAATTTAGTATTGTTCAAGGACACAGTCTGTGATCCAAATATGAACACTCGGGTTGAAAGGTACTGTTACTCCAACACTGACTGACAACCCATTAAATACGTACGTAAAAACGTATTCTTTAACAATAACATAGAATTAATGCAGTCAAAAATGACCATATTGGCGTTTATTGTTTATGTAAAAACAAATGCTCAAAAAATGCTTGAAAAACTGCTAGTTTAATCATTACAACTTGCCCCTTGGGTAAAAGATGCACTTGGAATAGCTTTAAAGGATGCAAGCTGTAAGTAAAATCATTTTAATTGGATTTTATTTGTACAAAAAGCTCTGTCCAATAACCTAGAGCACTTTTTTATTCTGAGATATGCTTGAGTGAGAGTGAGAGAAGGTTGTGTAACCCGTTGCAGTTTTGGAGAAAAGGTAAAAGTTATTTAAAGGACAAGTGTGTAGGATTTAGTGGCATTTAGTGATGAGGTTGCAGAATGCAACCAACTTAAACTTCTCTCTCAACTTAAACTTCCCAAGTGTGTAGGAGAGCTACGGTGGTTTGTCTGTTCTGGGCTACAGTAGAAACATGGCAAACTCCATGGAGGATGACCCACTCTGTATGTAGATATAAAAAGCTCATTATAAGGAAACAAAAACACAACAATTCCTAGTTTCAGGTGATTATAAACTTATGAAAACATAGTTATGCATATCACATACTGCCAATATATCCCTCTAAATGGCAATGTTTTATTATGAACATAAAATTAAATTTCCAGTAAAGAAAATAACAAAAATATGAGTTTATACCAATTATAGTTTTTCGAAAAAAAAGAAAATTGAAATTGAAAATTTGAATCTGCAAAAAAAAAAATGCAACTGCTGCATCTTTAAGTTTAAGCTAACAAAACATCATTATGTGACTGTATTGATATTTTCACAGCAAATATTTGAACATTTTTCCTATTTTGTAACAGCCCAAGCACCACATGAAAACCAAAACAAAACAAAGGAACACTGATACCATTCCCTTCAATACTCAGCATCAGGATTACGCTTTAATTAATGCATACCTGTTTAGTGTGTTACATAAGCTCAACATGGTTTCCCACTAACATTTAAACACACAACACTGAGTACATGCTTCAGATGTACACCTCATTATACCCAAAACACCGTGATGGCACGAGGACATGGGAGCATTAAGTCAGTAGTAAAGCCTACAGGGGTAAAGCCACTAAATCCTCTGGTGTGGCTACATAAAGCAGTGGGCTGGCCTCATTCCTTCACATCAAAGAGTAAAGCTCAGTAGACGGCAGGCCTGCTCCCCATTACTACAGAGAGAGTCTCAACCTCTCAGCCCTCCAAACCCCCCTCTGTTTTATAACCAACAGCCAGATTATATCAAACGAACCAGAAACTTTTCAATAAATACATATTTTTGCACCTTAATGCTGCTTTGTGTGTGTTTTTGCAGCAAATAACACACTGGATAAATAAACATAATTGGCTGTCAGCCTTAAAAGTGTTTTATGAGCCAGAGAAGCAACTATTCAGTCGCAACTATTTGCACCAGAGCTGTCAGCACAGATGAAGTCCAAAGAAACACAGCAGCTCTGACAGACTCTGTGAGACTGATGGACAGACAGCTCACCTTATCTACAGAATGAATAGAAAGACACTGACAACTCTAAACACTGAGATTTCAAAAGCTCCATCCCACACACACAAGCATGCACCCAGAGTAAACTGTCAATACAGCAAATTGTTCCATACAGTAACTGGTGTATACAAACTATAGATTTACAGTTTAAAATACCATAAAGCCACACGTACATAATGGAGTATTGCGCAAACCCCATACACACACAAACACACGCCATCAAAGATAAGGACACACACAAGCATCTTTGGAATCGGGCAAAATGTCACTTCAGCTTTATCAGTCCCTGTCTGACTCAGGCTATCTACATTGCTCCTGTCTGTCCTATCGCACAACATGTCAAACCTCTCTTATCTGCCCGTCCTCCTCCCCCCTCTGTCTCCCTACCTGTTTGCTGCTCCACCGCATTTTTCTCTCTGTCTGCCTTGTTTCAAGTCTGTCCCTGATTTTCCCCTGTGTGGCAGTGCTACTGTGTGAGGCTACGATGCCAAGTGAAGTCCTGACTACCGCCACTGTGCCCTGCTGCTGCCCTGCTGCTGCCCCGCTGCTGCCCGCTTTCCTGCTCTGCAACATGTGAGTGGATTAACAGAGGTGCCACACCCCCCTTTCTTTTTGGGACCCCCCTTAACCAACATCTTTTCCCTCTTACACCAATCCCCTCGATAAGATCTGTTTAGCGCTTTGTCTTTGTAGTTTGTTGCCTTTCAACCGGAAATGAGATTTTACTACACTTATTATTTCATTACCACAGGCTGAACAGTGGTCCAGTTTGAGAAAAAGACAGTATGTAGAGAGACGGAGCGGATTCTGTGTTCAATGACCAATGAGTCAAACAACAAAACCCAGTTTAAAGATGACCTCTGCACAATTTTCCTAAAAAAGCAATGTATAGATATATACAGACGTTCTCTCAATCATCACTTCTGATCCACCAGAAGTGTGTGGTGGTGTATTCTTGGGACGTTTATGGGCATGTACCTCCACAGTGCTCAGGTGAGGTTGGGGCTTTATATAAAGGTAGCCACCAAATGCCAGGCCGTAACTGGCAGGCATTCAAGAGTAACACAACACCGAAAAATGCAAATGCAGTAAGGAAAAACAACAAACAAGGTTGAAACTGAGTTTGGCTGTTACTTTTGGTTTTTGCTGGCGAGCGTGCACATAAACAGTAACTGACAATTCTGCATAATACACCTTTGTTTTTTAGTTCCTGTCAAAATACTTTCATGATTAAAAGCACTGACTACATTAACACACTATCCTGAAACAATAATTCACTAATAAATGAAATAAATAATTAGTATATACACATAAAAATGAATTATTTCAGAAATTCAAAGTCATTTATTGGTAAAAATGCCAAACATTTGAATGTTTGTTTTCTTTTTTTTTTTACACAATGAGCTTTGATAAATTGCTCACAGTTCTGAAACAGAAAATATTCTAATATACTCAAAACTTTTCCCTGGCTGCTCTCAGTGTCATCTGTAACATCTTTTACTATTCATTGTCTATTGAGAAGCTCCAGACTTTATACTTCATGACATCACAAATTAGATTCTTATCACTCTTGTTTTTGGACTTAGGAGAGAGTTATTTCATGTATACTAATAATTTTTGACTGTTTTCGACCATAGGAATAATGTGTATACATTTTGAAAATGAGGGTAGTTACCCTGTAATTAATGATGAAAACAATCATTTGTTGCAGCCCTACTGACCTTAAGAACCTCGACGGGGACCTGCATGCTTTGGTAATGCTGTGGGGTGCTGATGGCCGGGGTGGGTGCAGGTGGCCCAGCCATGCGATGCTGCATGTATTGCAGGGCTGCATTCTGCTGCTGATGCTGCTGGATCTGCTGCCTCTCACGCTGCTCCTCTTGCTGCAGCTGGTCTCGCATTAGCTGGACACACACACACACACACACACGAACACACACACACACAAGAATGCACATTAAAGCATTGTGACCTATAAACTGATGAGTGATGCTGCTTTTGGCTTTTCTCTGCTCCTCCCTTTGTTTAGAGTGGACACGAAGAGCTGTTCGGAGAGCACAGCTGGTGACTCACCCATCTATTAAATCACCCTGTATGAAAAGTATGTACAGTAAATGTATTCAAATATGCTAAGGCCGAATAGCACGGCCAAATTTATCAGTGGTTGCTGCACGTAAACGCCCTTCAAATAAATGGCACAACCACAAAGCTTTGACATTGACCAGAATATCTTCTTCTCCGGTGTCAAAGATTGTATGCACTGCATATAGGATGGTGGAAATTGGCTGACTTGTACCTGCATCCGCAGCCCGATGCGTGAGGCCATTGCTGGGGGGCGAGGGGGCAGGGGAGGGCGAGCCGACGTCAATGCACCGCAGTCCAGCCCGAGAGGTAGAGGAAGCTGTGGAGGGAAAAGGAAGGGAGAAAAAAGTGAGGAAGGCGGGGGAAAAACAGGGTGAAAACGAAGGTATCAAAGGTCTGCTGTGGTTCCTAAACAGGACGAGTTTCTGACAAGAGTAGATGCTGTGTCAATACATCAACTGACATACTGTCTTTGTAGAGGAGCTGGATTCAGTGTGTAACTGTTAATGAGTGAGGAGAGATGTGAGAGATGAAGGGGAAGCGTGCAATGTTGTGGTACACTTTTTTATGTTAACTGAGCCGTTGCTTTGTGGTTGGGTGCTCTTTACATTGTTCTCTTTACATTATCTTATGTGTCAGTTTTGCCTGTTTGTTTAACAGTGAAAATGATCCTCAACTGTCATTCAAGCATCCTCTTCCTTTTTTAAAGATTATCACAAAAGATAACCTAAGTTAACTATCACACTACCATGTCCTTTCAAGCTAGACTAAATACACCCTGGACCTATCGTTGTCTTAAAGTGATTCTCATTTAACTCCGGGTGAGACAGCAAACAAACACATTCTCAAAGCTGTTTCCAAAATCTCTCAACTGCTCTCTTTACAGCAACCTGTAAACTCTGGGACCTTGCACTTTTCCACTGGTGCCACTCCACTGGTATGCATGAAACCTTTATGTTTGACGCTAGACCACCTGATCAATCACCTGTCTGCCACTGACATGTACTCCATGTTCCTACTGAATCAAAGGCACCCAGTCAACTTTTAACAATCTCTCCAAAGACAGGTTGTCAGATCCCTTATCCTGTTTACCTTTGCCACTACATATGCCTGTAAGAATTTCGTTTTTGTTTCTATGAGGCCAAAAATAACTCCCTATAGAATAAATCAGTCTGTTTAAAGGATGTACAGCATACTCATGTGATGTCTGTTTTGTCTGTCAATGAAAAAGTCTTTTCGTGTCTGAATGTCACTATTGTTTGCAATGTTTCAGCACATTATTCAGCAACAAACTTGTTTTTATTCACCAAAATAAGCCAAGCATCTAGAATGTATTGTCTTTAAAAGCAATTTAGAACGCTGTCTATATAAAATACAGTGTACTTTTTTTTGTACAACAATACCAAATCAAAGATTACATATACAGCTTGTTACTTTGTCAGTGTGAGTTATATTTAAAGGGTAACTGGTATTTTTCATCCTGGACCATGTTTTACCATGTTTCTGCATCTAAGCAACTCCTCCTAATAAAGACAATTGAAAATTGCTCCACAACGAGCAGTGTTGAAACAGGCTGTGATGTAATCCCTAAGGGCAACTGAGCACTTTCAATTTACATCCACTGAAAGCCACTGACGGGCTCAGATTATTCTGATAACATTATAGAAGGATTCGTAGAGGGATAGGCCTCTTTGTCAGTGTAAGATCTTTTTTGCTAACCAGAAACCCCTAAAAAGTCACTACTGTCAAACTCACCAGACTCTTAAATAGACATTAAATAGACGGAAATGTTTTAA
Organism: Plectropomus leopardus; assembly: GCF_008729295.1. Taxonomy (NCBI): domain Eukaryota; kingdom Metazoa; phylum Chordata; class Actinopteri; order Perciformes; family Serranidae; genus Plectropomus; species Plectropomus leopardus. The sequence continues at coordinate 11,511,486 of NC_056464.1, forward strand.
TCATAAAGCACACTTGAAAACTCAAAAAAGCCATCTGTGTGCATCTCTCCACTTTTCCAAAAATAACCAACTCTGGTTTGGTGAAAATAAACCCTTAAATCACTGGGTTAGATGTTAAAACATGCTAACTCTATACATGCTTAAATTACAGTTTATTTAAATAAAAACTGGTGTGTTGGGCAATGGTGAGTTGGGGCAATCTCTGGTTAAATAACAAGAGTTCCTCTTCAGCAAAAACACTGACCTTTTTAGGGATCCTGTCCATAAGATGTCAGAAACTTAAAATAACAATCTGAGCCTGTCAGTGGAAAAAAACAAACACTTGTACCTGATGTAAATTGACGGAGCTCAATAGCATGGATTACATTGTAGAGCTGTCCAATAAAGCTTGCTACTGAGCTTTATTGGTCAAGGATTTTTCAATACTGGACCAATTTCAAACATTGTTGTTCCCATTAGTCACTTAGACACAAAAACATGAGAAAGTGATGTCCAAGTTGAAAAATATGAAGTTACTGTTTCAGATCTATTCCAGAAATCATTCAACTTAGTTTCCATTGGTCATAAATAAATCACAGCAACAGAGATACAAGATGCGATTTAATTATAACAAAGTACACCAGATAGTATGCAAAGCAAAACAAAGCACATCTCCAGGATAACGTCTCTACACTCTGTAAGTCTGAAGTTTCATATTTATTCTGATGTTTGCAAGAAAGTATTGGGACGAAGATAAGTGAACAGGAACACTCTCAGCCTCCCCACAACTCTGTTCCTCCAAAGAAAGGGTGAATTGTGAGGTACTTCCTTGAAAATGGTGTAGAGGTCATGTGGGAGTCATATGGCCTTGTTGTTTTTGGGTGATCATGTGAGCAGGGACGATGGGGAACACCTAGAACACCCCCTTGGCTTCTCTCTCACACATACACACTCACAAACATGAATACATGCACACACTCATTGGGGAGTCCCAAGACTGATAGTTCCCCTTCTGCAATGACTTGTGTTCATCCCCTAAATGACTAAGCTCGTCTGGACTCACAAAGTTGTAAGAGAGGTATTTCTACTGTATTTTAATGTCTCTGCTGATGGCAGTGTGTTGTGAGACAACTAGATACAGACAAGCAGCAACAAGGACATCTGGGTCTCAGCAACCAATCAGAATCCGATTCCTCCAGTCTCTCATCAGAAACACTGTCTGTATATGGTCATAAAGAGAGAAAGACACAGAGAGAAAGACAGACAGAGAGAGAAAAGCTCATTGTGCGTGAGGTACAATAAGAAGGGCAGCTCCTATTGAGGACTGAAGCCGCCTGTTGTCCGAAGTGTACATTTCAGCACCCGAGGGGGCACACACTGCCCGCTTTGTGCCCATTGGATGGCCCACATGAAAAACACACACCCATGCAGAGTTGCACATTGAAACACAAACATTCCAATACAAACATGACCAGAACTTGGACCTGAGTACCGAACGGCTCTCCACCAGCAGCTACCCAATGTCAAAAAAAGCTAAAATACTCTATAAACAAAAAGTTCTTAAGTAGAGACACACAAATCACTGCACAGGTTTTCTGCGGCTTTAAAGAGATGCCCCTGTTGAGCAGTTGTCTCTTTCAAGGTGCTTACTTACACTGACAAACAAACAAAGTGTGTTCGCACATATACACACAGCATTGGAATGCTACTCAGTTTACTAATAGATTGTGCCAAATGGGGTGATTACATCTCCAAACTCAATCGGCAAGGTAGGAATCCCAGCCAGAGGAGGACATGCACTGTGTTGAGGGTCAAAAGATAGACCTGTATGAAGTACAGACTGCAAAGCTCCTTGAGGCAAATTTGTGATTTTGACAAAAACACAAATTTTATACTCATAAATAAAAATAAGACTGACTTCCACCAAAGAGTCATATTATGTTCCACCATATGGCGCAATAACTTACTTCCTGTAGCTTTATGCATGCCGAACCTACAGCCATAAAGTGCTATTACTGTGCATGCTATTTCAACTGTCCTGCACTGTAGGTTTTCAGCTTAAAGGGGACCTACTATGCTTCTCCTTCTTTTTTGTCTTATATATAATTATGCCATGACTGACGCTCATATTAAACATGGCCAGAATTTCAAATAGTGATATAAAGATAAATGTAAAAAAGATCAAAAGCTTCTTCAGATTGCTCTGATTACTCTTTCCAATTTTAATTTTCTACTTTTGAGACAGATGACATCAGTTTGTGATGGATTTCTTAATATGTTACTCCATTCCAGACAGGCTACTAAAAGTGTTTATAATAATACATAGCCTACACTGCTACATGTAGCTAGATGCTAACAACAGGGAAACCAGTAATGTTGGTTGCCGATATTGTAAATGTCCTTGTGATTTTGGTTTATATTCCTGCTGGAACTTGTCCGGTTGTTCAGATTTTGCTTTAGAAGCTATAATTGTTAATTTTTCATGGTAGAAAGTGGCATTGTAGTCTGTTATAGTCATGCCACTGACTGCACTGACAGTGCAGAAACACTGAGAGTGCAGTGACCAATCCAAGCAGTCTGGGCTATTTCGGTAGGGGGCCTTAAAAAGACAGGTGCTGAAATGTGATCTCAGACAGAAGTTGAAAACAGGTGCTACAGCAGTATGAGGGAAATAAAGTGTTTTTTGAACATTTAAGCATGTAAACATGTTCTAGTAGAAACCCAAAATAAAAGTAAGAACCACAAAATTTGCATAATAGGTCCTCTTTAAGGTGGGATGCAGATGTTTTAATGCTTCTTCATCTTATCCAAAGCTACTACTCTGCAATACAGTTGCGACAGGGCTGCTGTTGTTATTTGCTGTTTGTAGGGGAATGCGCCAGCAGTATGTGGCACTGGCACAGTCTGGCTCTCAGATGAAGATTTAAATCTTTCATGTATGAGTAGGAAGTTTGTATGCAAATAAATATAACAGTAAATTCACTGAGCAATATTCATTTCAAACTGCTATTTGAAATCCCCCAGCTGCGCAAACTGCTTACAAACTGACACACGTGTAATTAAATGTTCACGTAAGATTACCTAACTTTCCAACGTATGTGAAGCTATACGCAGCTATATGTGTATCATATAGCCTCAAAGTGTGACTAAGCCATGACCCATAATCCATCTTTTAACACATGCATAAACACACTGATAGATATCACTTCCTGATATCATATGGTGACACACTGCTACCGAGCAGCATGAGCTCCCACATGGGCCTTCCCATTGCCTGGCATCCACTGGGATAAGCAGGCAGCTGTGACGCAGTAAGAGCACACAGCGGCCATTGTGCGTCCAACGCTGTGATGTCACAGGCCCTTAACTTCAAACACTGACAGCCAGTGGGAGGATGTAGAGCGAAGAAGCCCAGGTCAGAGGTCAACTCTGGATTGTGCCACAGATTAGTCACAAACATACATGCCAACAATTAGCACACAACTGAAAACACTGAACACATTAAACATGCTGTGCACAGCTTCAGTTCTTTCCTATGCATACATATGCATGCAAAGTGTAATGCATACACATTCATAGACACAAACACACAAGTACACACACACTTGGGGGCAGTGTGGGGCCATGGCACCTGTGCTGGGAGACATGGTGTAAATTTGTGGAGTGTGTATTTTTAGAACTGACTGTGCTATGCCAAGAAAGGCTTTTTCAACAGCCAACACTGAGCAGTTGAATGTGGGATGTGGACACACACACATACACTCAGGTGCGCTCTGACAACAAAGCATGTGTGCATTCACACGTATGCAGCCACAGCTGCTTCACACATTTCAAATTTTATTTCTGTTGAGTAAAAGTATAAAGAAATTCCTCAAAGTCAGCTTGTACATCTCTTAAATATGTCTGTTAGAAACACATTAAAAAATATTATTCAGGAACTAACGTCAGTATAACCGATGATAATCACTTTTGTTGCTTAGTACCAGGTTATCAAACCCTTAGTCAAACTTCCCGTTAATATTACAAAGGTTTTAAATGTGACACTGCACTGTGCACTTCACCAGCCTTTCCATCACCACACATGCGCATTCACACAAACACACACACACCCTTTTCGCATTAAGCTATCTGTCTGCCTACTCTAATGACTAAAATAACCCCCTCTGCTCTCTGTTCTCCTTTTCAGGAACACCCTGTTCCCCTGAGCCATGGTGTGTTTTTTGTTTTGTGTATGTGCGTGTGTGTGTCTCCACATGCATCTGTGCATGTGTTTTTGTGGTGAAGTTTGGGGAGGGGGGGGTGTGTGCACATGAAGGATAAGTAAGCACATGTACTACCACTCTATAGTGTCTGTCAGCTTTTGAGCAGAGTCTTTCAGAACGTGTAAACAGACCTAAAGTATCAATATTCCTAAACCACCACCACACACACTTAAAGGGTAAGGTTGGTAGGATTATGTGACATGGCTGGCATGGCAAGCATGGGGTCCTTACCCCTTCCTCTTTAGTCTCACACACACACAAACAGCTGTATCCCTTAGCGACAGAACACACCGAACTATTCGGACATGCAGACGGACAGACTGGCAGATGGATGAACAGTTGGCTCATTTTCAAACACTTAGGAGTGGTATTCTGTTGCGGCTTGAGATATAAAAATATTCCTGTTACCACCTCACATCTGTACTAATTACAACACATACTAGGGATTTAGTTACAGCATACAGGTGTTGTGTACGCATGATGAGGTCACTAGGCTCTCATTTCTATTTAAATCAGGATTGCCTGCTGTGTTAATCCAGAGTAGCTCCACAGTCACTGAATGCAAAGATGTGTATATATAATACAGAATTGAATTTGTGCACAGAGACAGACACATATAGACACCTGCAGTTACCTGTTTGAGAAGAAAAAGAGTTCACAAAGGGGGAATACACTCTGCGTATGCTGCTGACTACATGTCTGGATGCTGGAGCAAGTGGATGGCAATCTGCAGGGGGGAAGTCACAGGGCAGGAAGAGATGACAAATTGATGGAGGTGTGAAATGAGAAAGATATAAACAAAAACAGACATAAACAAAGAAAAGAAACAAGAAAGCAAAATATGGCTGGTTACACAACTGCAAAATGGACAGACTGAATGAAAAACTGTAACATAAACTATGACTGTGACTGGAGTGTGGAAGGAGGCAGTGGAGTGTTCAATAAGGGGGAAGCAGCAGGTGTGCAACACATACTGAGCTTCAGAGATGAGCAGAATTTCCACGGCGGAAGCGATGGAAGCAACAGACCATGGTAAGTAGTGAGTATAAATACACACTACATGGTGTGAAGAGAGGATATTTTCAATTGATTTAAGGCTTCATCATGTAATTCTGTTGCAGGGGACATCTTTGATTCACTTGATTAGTTCATTTTTGTCGTACAGCAAATTGTTGGAGCATCCATTTTGCAGCCATTATGGTGTCAAATTTGCTATGAGAGGTTTTGGCTCTCTCCTATCTGGTTTCTAGCCATTTTAACCTGTCCATTTTTCAAATGAGTAGAGTTTGAGTAGAGTTTCTATAAGACAAAGATTAACTGATGTGTGTGCTCACGTAAAACATTCAAAACGCTGCTTCCTCTTCCTTTTGTTATACGTTTTAAGTTGAGGGTGGGATGCATAGAATAGTGAATAGAAGGTTGTGTGTAATTACAGGCCTAAAGTGCCCACAGCATATAATTTCTGCTCAGTAACCAACTTTCTGAAGGTCATCTGCATGAATCACCACAACTCACTGACATTGTGTGTGAATCACAATGCCTGTCACCTTGTAAACACAGTCTATTAATAGCTGACCAAGAGAGACCCTTGTCCAGGGTGAGTCTGTCAACTCAGTCCTGCCTCGCTCAGGTCACTCGGCTTCACAGATCACAGAGAAGAGAGGGATGTGAAAGTAGCAAAAACAATAGCTTATTGGTGTAGACGCACATTTGGACATGTCTGATCAAATTACAGCACGATAAAAATGCAGGAAAAACAATAGACCAGCACCATCAATTATAACCGCAATGCATCACTTCCCCTTTCCTTCCATCAGTTTTCACAACTCCTGCTTTAAGTCAGTGGTGAAGCAACTTCCTTTGCAGGAAACCCAGGGAAAGAACTAAAGATGTTTGACATGCCACAGACAAATCTTTGCTTTCAGTGTTGTGATATTGAAATTAAAGAGGTAAACCGAAGGAAATGTTGATCAGTCCTAAGTCAGTGAGGCTATGCTCAGTGCAGGACATGTGGTACGCACACAAGTCACATATAGAATATGTAGTAACAGAAACGAAGCACATGGGCGTCAACACAGAGCATCGGATATACTTTAAGTCACCGTGTTGTGGTGCAGGTGTAGTGCTTGTAAGTTAAGCTTTAGGATAGCAGCACTCCAATCACAAACACATTCCTCAACACTTAGTTAGCATCAGAGAACTGTTGTATTTCATGTCATAACTTTTATAATCTCCCCACCAGACTGCTACACAATCAGTATTATCACTGACATTCTGCCTCAACTTAGCAGCATATAACAAACAATGGTTACATTGCTTGAACAATACAGTGATGAGTGGAGGTGCGTAGATCCTATATCTGACCAAAATTCAATATGTAAATCAGTTAACTGTCAACGGCAACTCAACCAATGTTGTCTGTTGCTGCTGCGCATCTATTCAACATTAAAAGAATTTGTTCAGTTTCATTTCTGATTTGACAGCATATCAGTCTGATGGAAGTCAGATTGACTGCACCGTATCTTACAGCCAGGCAGTGAGAAATACTAATAGCATGTGTATAAACTGGCGACCTGTCCAGGGTGTACCCCGCCTTCTGCCCGATGACACCTGGGATTGGCTCCAGCCCCCGCGACCCTTACGAGGACAAGCAGTTACAGAAAATGACCGACTGACATAAACTTTGATCCTTACCAGCAACTCTTCAGCTATCCCAAAGACAACATACTGTATCCAGGAGAGATCTGCTCCTCCACGTGTTAATGCACACACTCCCTGACAGAGACAGACACTTGTTTGCTGGCTGGGCCTGACCAACTAGTGCATTCATATGCCGGTTGACTGGTTGTCAGCACTCCTCCCTCCTCCTGCCGAGCTACAATAAGCCAAGTGACAGTCACTATTAGTCACCTTCCTCCCTCTCTCTAATCACAGCTCAGCTTCCTATTCCTTCTCCTCCTTCTCCTTCTCCTCCTCCCACTCTCCTCCTCTTCCCCTAAATTGGCCTGAATGCCGTAGTCTGGGGAAACAACAACGAGAGCCCTGTGTCTGGTTAACTCATCTCCCTCTCTCGTTCTCCCCTTTCTCACTCTAATGTGGAACTCCTCCTTCAGTCCAGCCTCCTGCCTAAAGCTGTGCGCAGCATTTGCATACAGTAACACCTACACATGTGCGTGCATAAACACCACTACACCCTGGAAGCAATTCCTTATTTTGACTGCCAGGTCATTGTGTATGTGTTTTTCTGAATTTTAGGGCAGTGAATCAGCATTATTTACTTCTTCAGCTGTACTCCTACACACTGTTACCCTACCCTACACACACATACACACACCTGCATGCTTAGATGGCAAAATGACTAAACAGATAAGTCTATACACAATTCTGAGGATATTGTCTTTGTCAAAGATAAACTGTTTCCGTTCACACATTTATGCCTTATCATAATAGAAAGAAACGTTCCATAGAAATACATATGTTATCATTTACCGAAAGTTATGGTCATTGTATTGTAAAGGGATTATTCACTGGGTGTAGGAATAATAAAGAATGCTCCTGGAAATAAAAACAGGTGAAGCGACCACAGAGCACTGAATCCCAGCAGATAGCTTGTAACTGACGCAAAAGAATCTTAATAGTTTTTTTAGGTTTAGTTTTTTAGGAATAGTTTTTTTTATTGTGACATGACGGAGGTGACTGCACAATAAACTGCTTTCCAAAAAAACACATTTTTCTTACTTACACTATTAAAATAATATAGAATCTGGGGCACCAAGTGGCTCACCCGGTAGAGCAGGTGCCCCATGTGAAAAGGCTATGTCCCTGCCATGGTGGCCGTGGGTTTGAGTCCAACTGCAAAAGCTTAAAAAAAGCCCCAAAAATAATCTTTAAAAAAAAAACAAATAATAATAATATAGAATCTTTATACATTACTACATGTAATGTTATGAATCCAAGGCTACCAGTGGAGAAAAAAAGTCTCACTTACAGGTTAATTTGTCTGTGTGCACTATAGGACAAGAGCATCCCAGTGACCTGTATATGTATATCTGTGAGAGTATACCTGTGCACACCACCCACCTACAAACACACACACACACACATACACACAGTCACATCTGTTTGCAGATAACCTCTGATTCAAAAGTGGGTCATTTCCATATGACTGTGAGTCTGCATCTTTTTCACGATCGCTGATAAAAAAAATGTAAACTCTCCTGTCAGTGCCATACAAACTGAAGTTAACTGTTTTTATTGTGACAGACAAATGAGATGATTGACGTACAACTTCTAAAAATGTACTGCAAGATTTGTTTACAAGAAACAGTAGTCATGTCATGAATCACTCTTGCCTCCTTTCTCTCCCCTCCTCTTTTCTGCTACACCCATTTGTATGACAGCACAAGCAAAAATGCATACACACAGATTAGTATCAACATTCTCGACATTCTCAATCAAATAGATAAACACAAACACATCCCTCCAACAACGGAACAAATCAAAGACACAACTGAAGGTGGATTGATGACTACTTGCTGACGGGACCATTAAATGAGCCTCCTGGTGGTGAGATCATGCATAATAGTAGCTTATTTAGAAAGAAACATTTCATAGACAAACGTGGGTTATCATTCACTGAAAGTCATGGTCAGTGTATTAATAAGAGATTATTCATTGGGCGTAGGAATAATAAAGAATGCTACTGGAAAATAAAAACAGGTGAAGCAACCACAGGGCACTGAATCACAGCAGATAACTTGCAACTGACGCAAACGGATCTTAACACATTTCTAAGACATAACTGATTTGTTGTGACATGATGCAGGTGATTGCACACGAAACTGCTTTTCGGAACATTTGCTACAGTGCAGCACACATCTTTCCAACATACACTTTAAAAATAATATAGAATCTGGGGCGCCCAGATTCTGATTCTTTCTGTTTCCAAGGAATGTTTCTTGCTATTATGGAAACTGTGTACATGGACAGGTTTGAAATAAAGGGGATATTTGTTTTCTAATGCTTATTGTCTCTTTATTAAGTGACAGAAGTCTGACTTTTACTGTTTTTAAGCCCAAAGCCTGTACCTATCACTAATGTCATTCCTCCTCGTTAGACCTCACTGTAAGCTCAACTCATTAGACTAGAATGCAGAGGGACCCACTTTAAAATCAATGGACAAATCAATCTGCATCTGCCGCAGGTTGTAACACATAGTATGTGCGAACATACTGTGAAGGCCACATGCAGGATGCCGATTACATGCAGCTGCTTGTTTGATGGATCCTCTGTGCAAAATGCATGTTAATAAACTGGTGTTTTTCAGACCTTTCTTTCATCCCTGTACAGTAAGCAACCCAGATATTAGTACTCCTTCATCCATACTCTCTTATATCATCCTCTATCCCTGAATGCAGAAATACAAACACTGGTATCAAAGTGCCACTCAGCTAGTTGCACCTATCACAACAGAGGAGAACACTGGCCAGCATGGTTCAGCAGTACCCGGCTGACAAGCATCCCTTGTTTGTACACAAAGCATTCAACAGTGGGCCAGCTCCAGTTCTCATAGTGCCCGCAGTGTATTTACTGGGTTATTTTGGTCCGGGGGCAGGACCCCTCCAGGCCCTCAGCTTATTGGCCAGGAAAGCTACGTTCCTGTCAAATCTGGCCAATTGTAAGGCGTATGTGTAGGAGGGCAAATCATTGACCAAGACAGCCTTGTACTCTTCTGACAATGGCTAATGGAGGAGGCAGGACCCAAACACACACATGCACACATACATACATATGTCCACATACACAAACACACCACCTAAGACCCTCCTCTACATGTCCACTGGACAAGTTTCCCTTCGTTTACTCTATAGGTCACCATGGCTGCGAAGAGCCTGCAAACAAATACTACGTATACAGACAATCTTTGTAGCTCCATGGAATGTGTTGGACGACGGATGATATGTCTGAATGAGGTTTAACCCAGCTTTGCTAACCTAGGGCTATCTCTCTGTAAAGTAGGACAAACAACTATGTCAATAAACCAGAAAAGTTATAACCAGGGTCACACGCGATGGGTCAACAATTTAACCACTGATTTATGGATTTGCACATAAAATGTTTTACTTACATGATCTATATCTATATCAGATAAATACCATATTTATCCATTATAGATACTGCTATATGACACTGCTGACGCTGAGTTAAATAATCAAAGATGGATGCCATTTTTGTAATGGCTTCACACTGCATGGAAATATTGTAAACATATTGCACATCATTTTAGAAACATTATCCTATGCATCGAATATCTGGTATCTTCAATTTTCAATTAATGTTCTATAAGTTTAATAAAACCTTGGCCATAAAATAACCATGATTTGAGAAAAAAAAGAAAAAAAAAACTTCCTCATACTAGTACTACATCATATGACCTGGGGTGACCTCAAGTTTGTGGTTACATCATACATATCACCTGACATTCCTGATAATATTACCAAAATGAAAGAAATATTATTTATTTTCTTAATTTAATTCCATTGATTTTTGAATTTCTAGAATAGAGTGTGTAATGCAGACTGACCAGACAGCTTAGTCTTGGCAAGGTGCTGTAAACATCTGTAAATGTAGAAAAGATTTATTTATTTATTTTAAATGTATGCAGTGTTTCACTTTATTCTGAGCTTTGGGTCTGTCATACCTTCATTGACTTCTTGGCTTCACTTTTCAGAGTTGACTGTACCTTCATGAATTGGAAAACTTTGCACAATATTTTGATTTTCAAATCAAAAAATACACTAGGATCACAAGTTAATGTTATATGACTTGGATGTCCCAATAAAATGGACTAAGCCACTGAGTGTTTTTAGAGTAACCTTTTTCTATTTGGAGAATAGTAATTAACTATCATAGGAGAAGAATAAGAATTCTTTATTGTCACATGTACATTGTACAGTGAATTTTGTCCTCTATAATGGGATCTATAAGTGAGTATTAGAGAGAGAGCAGTGCAATAACCAGCAAACCAGCTACACAGCATTTCTTTTTGCATGGGTGAGAGTCACCATGTACGGTGAGTTGGAATGGAAGGCATTTGGGAGATGAGTCGTCAGATAAGGCACACACACACACACACACATATAAATTAATTTCACTTCCACCGTCACACACCAAAACCTGTTTCTCACAAAACTTCAACTCCCCCATCACTCTCACTGCCCCTCTTTCTCTCCCTCTTTTTCCTATTTTAATCCTTAATGCACAGACAAACTGAAAACTAATTACCATCAGTATGAAGAATGTGACTGCCTTTGAGCCCTTTAGACTTTTGAGAGACAGAGAGAAAGGACTGCAGAGATAGAGCGAATGCAGGAAAGGTAAAAAAAAAAAAAAAAGGACAGAAACAATAGAAAATACAGGAGGGGTTCAAGGAGGGGTCAAGAGGACGATAATCAATAAGATAAGTTTACAAGAAAACTTCCTATGTGCTGTGTGTTTGTGTGCCAGATCAGCTTCCATTTCTTGTCCTCTGACCAAATATGGGGACAGTTTTTGATTAAGCAATGCAGACAAAGGAATGCCTTGTCTCTATACAGACACAAACACAACCTTATACAGGAGATCACTCATTTTCCACTACAGATGATTCGGCCATGGACTATGGCTAACACTAACAAAGAGGGGGAAGAGATTGTCCAATAAAAAATGTCAATAAACTCGGGCAGAGTACAGTGCTGCTACTAAAATTGCTGAGCTTTATAGCGTTACTAATCCCAGCAGATAACAGCCCTTTTAAAGTGAGAAGAGCGCCTGCTGTCGACTGAAGAAGATGGAGCATCCCTTCAGTTCTTCAGTAGAGCAGTGATATTACACAGGCTTGAATAAGAGATGATCTCCATTAAAGATGTTTTCACTACTCATATAATATCAGCATAAACAGAGAAAGTTGGAAGTTAAATAAAGTTGGGCTCTAAAAATATGATTAAATCTATACATGCTTTGGTTACATTATGAAAGGTTGATGAGGTGAAAACCTTTCTATGAAATAAAATTAGTTAATGTAAACGGTCTAATACATCTACCAAGTGTGAGGCTGATGGGATAAATGGTTGTCAGAAAAATCAAAGGACAGACATACAGACCGACCGACAGACTTTTTTCATTTTAGTTAAAAGTAAACTGAGCAATTAAAAATCTTGCAATCACACACTAAAACCTTGTATTTCATTCTGATGTGAAAGCAAAGTGTCATCAGCATAACTGCAAGGAAATAACTGCATTTCTTAATTATCGAGAGGAAACATGTAGAGCAATGAGACCTACAATGTGTGAGCTCAAAGGAGTTACCGACAAAGGCTAATATAGACATTTTCCATCTTAACCTAAAAGGTTGATTTAGAAGGTGAGAACATGTACAAGAGCACTCACATTAATCCCAACCATGTGCATGTCAGTGAATTGTGGTTTCCAAATCAAAGGCAGACGTGACATCGGACTTGAGTATATTTGCGCAGTCATGTCGTTACTCATCAGTGGGTCATTAAACATCCCCATTCATACACCAGACTGAAATTGATTTCCAAAAATATGTTGAGAAAAACAGCCTTCCTGCTTTTATTGCCAAACAACTGGAAAGAATACTGCATAATGGAAAACCTGTTTGAGGAGCCCAGAGGGCATGTTATTATGGAGCGCAGACTTCATATGAGAGTTTCTAGTAGCTAAGAAATAATTTTCAGTTGCAAAAGACTTTTAACATCAACGCCGACTGTTGAAACAGAAAGTTTTGTGTGTGTGTGTGTCTGTGGTGGTGGTGGGGGGTATAAGCAGACAAAACAGCCATCTCATTGTCACTGTTAATATGAGCTTCATCTACCGTAACATATTTCACAATACACATCAATAGACAGGATTTCTTGGAAGAAGTGAAACTGCAAGATAAACATGTGAGGTTGCCTCATATCATTAGATTGTGCTTGTTTCGAGGAAAAGCTTTTAAGACAATTACACTGAAATTTAACAAAATGTCATCATCTATCTAAAGAGATAAAAAGTATAAGTCTGAAATCTGTGGTGGGCCTCTCACAGAGAGCTACAACTGCAAACTACACCCCTGCAGTTCATACCAACAAGCAAGTTGTCCAAACGTACACAACAGGCCAGCTGCAGTGTGTGCTCACAGATGTAGCTGAGACATCATTCTCACAAAAAAGAGAGACTGCGCAAGACCATCACTAGTCTGTCAGTCAAAAGAGGATATGAAACAGTGGAATGGAGCTAAGATGAGGAAGTGGAGTCACACATTCAGCACATGCCCTAAAAAGCCCCACCCACACTCACCTCTGATAGATCATGGGTCATGTTGTCACATAGCACATGCCAAGCTGTCATTCCTGTGGTTTAAAAAGTCCGAGCTTTGGTTACAAACATATTCGGTAATTGGTTTTATCTTTTTTCTTTTTTTTTATTCAAAAGGGATTTCCAGAACCACCATAAAAGACACTTCCTCATTCGTGTTTTCTTGATCTAGTCAGCAGCAAAAACACTGTCTGGGTCACAGGAGATCTGTCCATATGGCGAATGGATGGAGCTGTGTTTACACACACCTGTTGCTCTTTCACTAGAGTACATCCATTGAGCCTAGTCAGTATGCCTGTGTGTGTGTGTGTGTGTGTTTGCTGCTGCCTTTGTTTGTTAGCCCCATCTCCAACACTTACAAGCGGACATGAGTCCAATGAGGCTGAAAATATGACACACACACTTTTCCATGCACACAAGATGTAAAGTTTGTGCTAATTTGTGCAATTTTGTGACAAGATGATCAGATTGTATGTCTCACACAGACATACACTTTTAAACACAAGCCAGGGATAGGGTCGCAGCCATATGCCGGTTTAAAGGGATACTGTGATATGAAAGTTGAGGATCATCACACTGTGTACATTTGCTTATCAACGATATTGAAAAAAAATGCAACTGAATTAAGGATCTCTCCTTTAGTTATTTGCAAAAAGGAGACTTTTTACACATCAATTAACAATACAATACAACTGTGTTGTCTTACAATTGTTCAACCAAAATTAATCCTTCTGGGTTTTTTTAATTCCTCCAAGGGTCACTCTGACTGATAATAATATTAATTCTGTAATACCGTGATACAAACAGACACCTCTGCAGTGAGGTTTTAGTGCTTGGAACTCCACTCTGTTTTCCTTTCTGAGCAGGTTTCCGCTGTGCTATTGGAGAGTGCAATCAGGCTGTCAGGCGTCACTGCTGCTCTACATAGTGGACGGTCACCTCTGACCTTGCTGACCTCACAGCTCAGTGTGTTTACTAACCCCTGACCCTTCATACTGTGTGCACTCCATAACCCCACTGACTCCCCTACAGTATGCACGTGTCCAATTCTTAACAGTGTGTCCAGACTGTACACACACTTGTACTGACAATGAGACAGGGCGTGAGCGCAGGTAAAGGTCTTCAAAGTCCTGCATATATTTTCCTCTAACACAATTGGTTGTTACATCCAACTTTTGTCTTATAAAGATTTTCTGATACTGTTATTGTGAAGCAGGGTTCAGATATCAACAGTCATAATCTGTGATCTCTTTGACAGGATTTTAGTTCAGAGGCCTTCTTAGGAAAATTATATAAACACGTCAAGAGGCACATGATTAAATTATAAGACTATAATTCAATTAAACTGCTTTATTGATATGTGGTAGCACTGCATTAGTGTCATCGCCCAGCTAAACTGCCAGTGGTGCTGCACAGTAGGTCTATCTTTCAGATCTGGTTACACAACTGAAATGTTTTCATTCATTCATGGATTCACAGAAATGAGAAGATGGCAGATAAAGGCGGCAGAAAACAAAGAGAGACATGCAAGGAAAATGGTAATTCAGGTTTCACCGTGTCATGATGTAACGGCTGTTTAACTAACTCGCCTGCTACAACTCTGCAACACTGTTTTGTGTAGAGATACTCCTGTAGTATGGCCCAAACACATATCAGCAACATGCTCACTAAGTGTTTCTGTGCATTAAAATACCTAAATGTTAATGCACATACACTATACTGTGTGCCCAAAAAACTGCCCTAACATATCAAAACACAGACAATTTCCTCAGAGCTGAAGCTGAACATGCCCTCCATGCATATGAATGCCCATCTGTGTGTCTCAGTAACAATGAACAACAAAGAGGTGGAAGTTCTGGTGCCCTTCAGTGTCACATTTCTGTCTGACTTTTAGATTGAAACACATCAGAAAATACTCTTGCCACCAAGAAACCTAAATTGCCATTGTGGTTGACTGACCTCAGTGTTCCTGTGTAACTTCCCTGCAAAACTCATTTTACTGGAAGTGATCGGGGCCCAGGCGGAATTATATACAACACGTTACTTATATTAAAAGGATGTTTAAATGCTGATTGTTTAAATATTGCTCTATACATAGTTGCAATTCCTTAAAATCCACCTTTCACAATCTATGTCATAAATAATAATACGCATGGTTTAATGGGGTTGCTGACCTCCAGATTTTCTATTTCTGGTAACTCGCTTTATGAGCTGTCATCACAGCATTTGGTAACACAGCATGATCACTCCAATGGTGACATTTAGAGGGAAATTTCTTCGAAATGCACTAAGAACGAAAGTAAACGCGCCATGGTCATGACCAAAACCTTGACCAAAAGATACTCCCCAGTTTGAAGCTATGAGACCCACTGAGTTCATTCTACACTGACCTTTGACCCTGATTGTGATCTGTGGAGAATGGTATGGATGATCACAGAGGCCAGGCAGAGAGGTCGAGGGGGGTCAGGGACTGGGAAGTAATGCCAAACACTTGGTTTGTGTGATGTTAAAGTGATGCACATGTTCTAGGGAGACGTGCAGGTCAGCCTACATACTTCAGACTGACCACATACACATTTATAATTGTAAATAATTTCATATGGCAAAAGTGACCAGGGAGACACCTAATGTAAAGATTTCAGGGTGGATTTCTAAATAAATATCATACTTATATTTAGCAACTTTTTGTGAAATACTTTGACCATTTTCCACAGTAAAATAACAAAATATACTTCCATATAGAGTCACAGCTAAATCCCAAGTATGTGTCAAATATTATTGGAATAAAGCACTGACATTGCATTACTGGATAGCATCAAGCATAACAAACTGTCCCCCTCAAGCTGTACACTCTCTAATAATAAACCCCACTATGTAAATAAAGCCCGCTCTGCAGAGGGCACACAGGGGGCGTAAATGGTCTGTGGTGCCTCCATTATTTTTGTGTTTGCGCCATGCAGGACTTTCAAGGAAAGCAGTTGGATATGTCCCAGAGTATTCCTCTGTACAGTTTACAGTCACAGCTTATACATGACAGCATACCCCCGGGCTGAGGTGTTGTTACTGATACCGGCCTGGCTTATAAATGGCAAGAGGGGAAGCTCTCCACTGATGACAGTAAAAGGGGAAAAGTGGTGCATTATGGTCTTCACTCAGTGGGTCTCAATGTGGTACCAGTGTCACTGACAAAAAGGCAAAGCAGATTGTAGTGCAATTTTATTGCATACTATTATGTTATTTCTATCATTATTAGTAGTATTTATTTTTGTAAAACTAATTGACAGAGAAAAAAACTAAATAAACTAAAATGGCTTCTAAACATAAGGGGTGGGAATGTTTTGAATTCATATTTTACTCTATAAAGTTTAATATGTGGTCGTAGGTGTCTACATCTCTCTGTAATTATTCTGTTAAAATTCATAGCACTATTATGAGCTGGGGAAAAATCTTCACAAATGATGAACTGTTATTGTGATGCTTGCAGCGTTTATTTTTAGGATAATGTATGACTGAGAACATGTACTTGCTAAAGTACTCTTCTACAATGTAGAAATAGCTAGCAATATAGCGATGATTTTGCAACATTTAATTGACAAGTGTAAAACTGTGTTGCCTTTAATTTTCTAAGGACAAATGTTTATTTCGGTACTTCTCGTTCTAATCTCAATAAATGGCGTAACTTTTCATTTAAATCGAGAAATACGCACTTTAAATTCATGCTCGCGGGGCTTCCAGGGGTAGTGTTGTTGTAGCAGAAGCTAAATTTCAGTGGCGGTGGTAAAATTTCACTTACCCGCTCTGAAGGTCAGACAGAACGAAGTAAAGAAGTCAGGTTCACAAAAAGTGCGTGCCCACTTCTCTCGTGCGCTCTGGTAACACCAAACCTGCCAGGCTCTGTGAGGAGAAAAAGTAGCGTTTACAGGAAGAAACGCTTTTAAGAGTTTCCAGTTTCTCTGTATTTCCACAGACTGCTTCAGCGTGCACCACCACGGGCACTTCGCAGGCTAATTTGTTTTCGTTTAGTCCGTCGAGATGTTGTCACAACTCAGAGCGTCTGCGGTCACCTGTGACCACCACCAATGGCAAAGCGCGTATGGGTTTGTGGGAAATGTAGTTTTTCCTCATATCTTCGACAGACTGGTATTTTGGGGCGATGACGTGATGCCTGTTGACTGCACAGGGACTTTTTAAGAGCTCCTCTAACTTTAGCCAAGACCAACACGACTAAAGGGAGACAACTTTATCTTTGTAGGTTTTACTGCCTTCAAAAGAGACGCTTCTCGTAGTCTGTTTTAACATTCCTTGATATTTAGACGTATTTAGTTAAGTCCCAATGATGTTTTAGTGTAGTGCATCAGTGTTAGGATGTCGGGAATGTGTAGAAACCCTGTGCAGTACGATGTGATACAATAAATAAGCATTTTTAAGCTGAAATTGTTCATGCAGACTGCTTTGAAGAAGCGGCATTAGTCTGTGATTTTATGCATTGGCTTGATTGCACAGGTGTCCTTCATATGTGACACACCTTTCATCATAGGACTCACATGCTGTTGATCCATGTTTAACTCCCAAATTCACATTTCAGTTGGTTTTATGATGCAGGCCTCTTGACATTTCATGGCAGTTTTAAGTGTATCTGTGTGATTGTAAAGACCACCTTAAGTCAGGATGTTGGTCGCCCAGTTCTCTATTTGTTTTCCTTAGTGATCTGAATAAAATATTGCATGTTCACTTGTACAAGTACACTATCAGCATGAAAAGCATTCACACATGCGGAGATGCATAGTAGGGCCTTGTAACTGTTGGAGCATGCCGGTAGTACCCTGTATGACAACAAGAGGGAGGCAAAATCAAAACTAATATATGCTAAATTATGACATTTCATGGCAGAAGACTGGAGGCATTTAAAATGGGCAGTTTCAGTTTTTATTTCAGTGCAGTAAGTTTATTTATCAATGTAACGTACAACTGATACAACTAGACCAACCACTAAAACAATCAACTGCTGTTAGCCAAAACATCCAACGGTCTTTTGCTTTTTATTTCTAGACGTGTAAACTGTTTGAGGTTCATCTTTTCTTTTCTTTCTCATCTGCAATATATGTCCATGTGCAAATCAACCCTGGTAAAGTGATTTTAACTTTGTCTGATGGATGGTGGTAGCTCTCTTCCCATCATAATGAAGCATGTGATGGGTATGACTCCCCTCACATTCAAAATGAGGCCATTTTAAACACTTTGAGTCATTTAATGTTGAGAATGAGATCCCACAGGAGGCAGTATGGCTCACATAGTCAGCAACAAGACAATCAAGAAGTTTTCAGCCAAGAAACATTAGAAAGAAAAGAAACATTGCCCAAATCAGCAGGTGAACGGCTGACGTCTGAGGTAAATCATCTCTTTGGCCCCTTCAGTAAAGAGCAGTGTCATTAATATTCACATAATACTAAGGAAGGCTGCCTTAAATTAAATACTTCAGGATTTCTTTTTTAATTTTAAAAGAATACATCTCTGCTGATGCAACATTATCAAAATTCAAACCAGCGTGAAATCAAGATGTTTTTGAGTAACTTTTCAAGTGAGCATAAAAAAAAACAAAGGAGGACACAATTGTTGCACCCTGTTAATCCGTAACGCTTTAAGACATGTAGAAAATGTGTTATACATGTAGGTTCAACATGCAAGATGTCGTCTAACGTAAAATAATAGCGGACTTGAATTCTTTTTACTTGTGATTCTTTTTATGCGACTGGAAGTTCTAAATGTACACGTTTCTCTATGGCACATCTTTTTAGGCTGAGCATTATATCGCATTTATCATCTATCACTATGATCATATCTCAGAATATTTTAATACTGAGAAACATACGCACTTTTGGAAGATAATGCAAAGCAATCTGAAGTTCTCCAAGCTGTCGTAAGTGAGAAACTTTTAAATAATTTTATGTAGTTTTTCACATATAAACAAATATCCAAACAATTACTGATTTTAGGTGATGGTTTCTCTGGTTTCCCAGCACTACTTTTCCATGTTTTCAGAAAGACAGAGGAACTACTGGGGCTGAGGAGTGTTGAAAGAGGAAGGGGACTGCCAATGTCTCTGTGTGGACATGACTGATATGAATACATAGCTAACAAGCCATCTCTGCCCAGGCAGAACTGTGATGTTTAAATAATACTGCAAGTCATGGTGTGGAGGTTGCAGTGGGTGACAGGCGTGCAATAGTGCTTCCCCCATTTAAGTTTGAGGGTTGAATAATCAGTCGGAGGCCCCTCTCTCAACTGAAATTGCTTTGTGCTGTGCAGGATACTTCTGGAGACATTTTGGGCTCCAGCAGAGTGAGCACTCTTTACTTTCACACTACTCTTTGATAGAAAGCTGCGACATGTAGGCAGTGAGTGACACGGTGGAGATACTTGGCACAGAGGGAGAGCAAGTTGATACGCTGCGGTCTCTGTTTTTTTTTTTGATATGTAGTGTCAGCAAAAAAATGTTTTTGCACATTGCCAACCCATCATTAACGTAGCTACCTTGTTTACTATATTACATGAATGCCACTGTCACACTGAGTCCCACTGAGTCCTTTCAAACTTTAAAACCACATACGGAAAACAAAGCAAATTGTAAAATATTTGTATTGAACTTCCAAGTCTGATTCCACTGTCATAATGCCGAGCCAACTAAAGGCTATGTTTTTATGGAGTCCAGCCCTCACAACCTTATTACTTATTATTACTTATTGACTTGGGGCTACACCCATCTGCCCATGGGCTGACACCCCATTAAAATTCCCAACAAAGGAAAATAAGAAGAAAAGGCAGAGGGCAAAGTCTCTGCAGATACAACACCGCCACAGGTGAGGGTCACAAGTGATAACTAAGAAATATTATTTTTGAGAGTCTAGGCATAGTTTTTGAGGGTTTTTTTATAGGATAATCCTATTCAGTCTGCCTAAAAGATCTAACATTGTCGATCGAAATGTAAACGAACATAATCCAGGGTTCCACATCATCATCCAGTATCATATCTCTGTTTGGCAAGTGGGATGAGATAACAGCAGAACTCTTGGTGTGATGTTCGGCTGAGGGCATATGACTCCTATGTGTAGGGTGAGGAGGGGAACTGCGGGTGCCACCAGTCCATGAGCTTTACACTGTGTACAGGATCCAGCACCACCTGGGTCCCGCCCTGATCCCCTCTCTTCTTTCCCCGCTGGAGCGGCGAGTCCTGGAACATCAGACGTACACGGTGGTGCCGCATGTCTGTGCTAACGTTGATTGTGAACTATGAGAAAAACAGAGACGGACCAAATTCAGATTAAAGGCAAGTTGAGGATAATTGGTGCGCAAATGTATGATCCTACAATGCTATTTAAATCTTTGGTGTGGAAGATAATATAAGTTAAAGCAGACTGTTGGCAAAAAAATTAAAAATATTTTTGTTTGGATATCATGACAAACATGTTGCCAGGTTTTGTGGCTGTGATTAACACCTAAAAATGTATATGCTACACTGCACATATATATAATAATGACCTATTAAACACATGCAAAAAGTTAACAGAACAGTCTGTGCTCTCTACCATGTGTGAAGCCAATATCCACCAATACCCAAAAGTTACTAACCAGGGTCAGTGTCATACCCATGACCACAGGGGTGAAGATGAAGTTGAGGGTGGTGACCTGAAGCATGTAGCAGTCAGAGTCTGGGTTCGTGTGGACATCTTTGTATTGTCTGGGCATGCACAAGGACTTGGCACAACCATTCTTACTGTGTACCTGCTGAGATGGAGATGACTAGAGTTACACAAAAATAAACATGGCAGCAGCAAGAATAACAGGCTACATGTGACTATGTGAGTTGTTATTGGATTAATTCTTGGTTTTAAAAATAAACTTTTTACCGGCTTTAGAAACTTGAAGTTGAACTCCCACAATGCCTCAGGCCGTGTGCCTGACACCTTTCTGACCCAGAACAGTAAACACTGCAACAGGAAACATTAAGCGCTAAAATCAACAAGTAAGTTCAAGTTTGTACAGACACGTGTTTCCTCCTGGTGTCTTTCTTGTTTTGAAAATAAAAAAGTAAAAATTAGACTTCATACCTATACATAACCCAAATGTATCAAACTGTGTACCGTGGAGGTCAAAGTTTTCAGTCCAACCCATTATTAATTAACAAGCCTCCATCATGCAGAGAGTTCAACTAAGTCTGGCTGTCTTTGAGCTACCTGGCTCCACGAAGCCTGACATTGGTGGTTGTGGATAGCCTGAATATCATACAAAAATCATGAGCAAAATAAAAACTTAAGCTCAACATCTGTATAGCTAAGCAACTAACCACACATCAGATAATTTACCTTGGAATTGAGCAAGGTTGTGGGCGTGGATTCTGGCAGGGCAGGAATTTTCGAGACACGCAAGCTGAACGGCTCATACAGATGGAAAAGAGAGCGAATCACACGGGCCCTTAAAGAGCACATCCTGTCAATGGAGTCAGGCTGGAGACGGAACGGCAGGTCAGTATCGATCTTGTAGTGCCTATTAAAGATAGACGGAAAGTGAAAGGAAGCATGTTAATTATACAAAGAGTCAATTTACTCCATTACTTTGCCACTTTGTTGGACCACATTCAAGACATTTTGTCCTGTCAGATACACTGCTAATGAAGGAGATGGTCCTCAAAATAATAATAAATCATAAGCTTTAAACATTTTTTTGTGGGTTTTTTTTTTTTATTATGTTTCAAAAAAAAAATGTTAAGTGAGAGCATGGAAGGTAAAAACAAGGGTTTTAATCCAAACAGCACACAAATTAATCTTAGATAGAACACATCAATCAACCAGAATCCTATCAATATTGCCTTCAGTTCACAGTTTAAAATTGGTTGTGGATGTGGAGGCCCCTTTCAAGTTATTTCTGGCAAACGTCACATAATAGATTAATAACTTGTGCAAAAATATTGGCAAGAAAAATAAAAGCACTCCACTTTTCTGTTCACCCTTAACTGCATGCTTTTGACCAATAACGCCACATCACCTTCTGTAGAGCCTGGTCCAAAAAGCTGCAGTGCAAGTGACCGTCCAGGCATTCTTACAGATCAGAGCAAATCTGCACACATCCTCGGGCCGGATGTAGGACGCAAGCATTAGCCAAATATCCACTGGATACTCCTCCCCATCACTGCTCTCACTGCTTTCTGCAAAGACAACATGCAAATATTATAGTAAATACCCTGGTAAGGTTGCACAAACTGCAGAGTCCTCCACTTTCAACACATTCTTCTGTGTGCATATGTAAAAAAAAAAAACAAAAACAAATAATACCCTTTCTTCTCTTGTTTTTCTTCTTGTGGGCCACTTTAGTTTCACTCTCTCCATCTTCTTCAGGGTCTACGTCATCACTGCTGTCCAAAGCGTCAGCTGTGACACTCACTGAGGACGAGAGGACCTCCTCTACAGCACCCTGAGATGCTTCCAGGCCGCAGAGTAATTTTACTGGAAGACACAATATTAAGTCAAGCACTTGGTTCGCCTGTGGAGTCATGGCAGAGTGACAGTGTCATCTTAAATCATCAATATACAGGAATGTGCATTATCGCAAGTTACCTTCTTTTTCAACTGCATTTGCAACTGCCTTTTTTAGCCTCCCTGACTTCACAACGGCTGGGTCAGCGTCAGCATAATCAGCAACAGTCACTGGGAAAAACAGACATATTTTATAGTAATTGCACTATTTAGAAGTCATATTCATTTAACAATATTTCCAAAAGACTAGCCATGACCACTACTGACTGACAGTTTATACAGGTGTTGTGTCAAAAACCGTTTCCCCATGGATATATGTTGTCCCTACCTACACCGAAGGCGCTGTTTGTTATTTATGCAGGGAGAGGGTGGTGCTGAACAGTCGAGACCATCTAAAAAAATTTTCATCACTGGGAAAGGAGTTACGTTTTTTGAGATAAGACAGGCAGACATAACTAGAGTGGAGCGCTTAGCATTAACCGGGGGCAACACATTTCGACGGCACACCGGTAAACAACCGCTCTGTCACTTGACTGTTATCTGTTTGGCTCTGGCTAACACCAAATACTAAATGTAACTATACCACGTTCTCAAAATAAATACAATGTGGTATTAGCTAACGTCTGAGTCGCATAATTCATTTGCGACGATTTAAGGTAAAGAGGGAAGCTATTTAAATTCCAGCGCGCTGAGGAGCGCTAACAGTGGGCGGGCTAACCGCTAGCTTGTTGGCTAACGTAAAAGTAACCTACCTGATTCCGAACAAACGTCCCCAGCCCTAAATTTCAGCCGTTTTCGGTTCCCTTTCTTGGGCATGTCGACACCAATGATCTGTGGACGCTTAACTGGCCTGTGGGTCCTGCCATGTCGCTATGGCAAGCTGAGGTAGAGAGAAAGAAAGAAAAATGAAAGAGTAATTGAAAAAGGTTCCGCCAGGATCTTCAGCCATCATGGAATGACGTGATGTTGCAAGTATCGCGAGAGTATCGTTATCTGTCATTATTCCCCCTCTGCTTTACTGTCATCTGCTGTTCAATGAGAGCATTGCAATGATTTCATATGACCAAAGGTTTAGAGGTGGATCTGTGCCATTATTTAATCAGCCAATTATGACTTGTATTTTTTTGAAAAATCTGCAAATTAAGACTTTCCTTAATTTAATGTTTTTTTCAGATTTTGTGTTATTCAGTGATATATATTGTGACTGAAAGTACAGATACTTTGTCACTCTGCCTCTTATGAGGTCTCTCATTCACACCATTAGAGCTGCAGGCATCACTGAGCCACACTTATAACAACCATCGGTCAGAGAAGGAAGACATTGGCAGGAATCCCATTGTTATCGGACCAAAGAGTCACAATGGTAAAAAGACACACAGTGCTGTGTACAGTGACCTATGTAAGTATTTTGTGAAAGTGCTGCAGGCCGCCGCAGCATCCAAGACTGGCTGTTGACAATATTATTGTCAGCGCTTTGAAAACGACACCATAGCGAGTCAC
Source organism: Plectropomus leopardus (assembly GCF_008729295.1). NCBI lineage: Eukaryota > Metazoa > Chordata > Actinopteri > Perciformes > Serranidae > Plectropomus > Plectropomus leopardus. The sequence continues at coordinate 11,536,111 of NC_056464.1, forward strand.
ATCTCCTAGAGCAAATTCCTATGACACTAATTATTTTTCCAAGAAATCTATGCTGCAGTTCAAAGAAGAACAAAAAACAAAAAAAGCAAAAATCATGCTCCAACCCCTGGTGGTAAGAAATGACAATTAAGTGGTCAGCACAGTGATTATCTTGTCCTTTTCGATCTTAGATATGGGATGAAGAAAAATCAGGTTCCTCTCATTTGTGGCAAGGGCTTTCATCAAGCCCTTTAATATCTGCAACTCTGGTATATAGTTCCAATACTGTCTAATATCTTATAACAGCTATTCATTTACACCGCTTTCTCCTCGTAAAACAGAATATTGATTTTACCTTGAAGGAAATCAAAACAATATGGTTTTCTCCAGATGATGTAAATGTTTCCCCTGATCAACATATTTTTCATCAAAAACAAGATCTATTTTCATTGCTACTCATCCAACCTTTAAAACCATATCTCATCTGTTAACAGCCCTTCGGCAGTTTGGTTTAAAACATAACCCCGCCTAAACACACAAACACACACACACACACACACACACACAAAGAAATCTTTTACCTCACTACTAAACATAACCATTTTAAATTAATGGCAAAGGTACAACTGCAATGAAAACTTTTAGTAGCCTGTACTCTACTTGCGTATTTCTATGTTCTACTTTATATCTCTACTACACAGTTCAGATGGAAATATTCTACTTTTTATTCCATTAAATTTATTTGAAACTTTAACCAGTAATTACACTGCATAATATTTAATATTTAATATTTTAATGGATAATCAAAAATCAAAAAAACAATAATTTGATGGCAAAAATAGACTACAGAATATAAGAACTATTCTCATAAATGTATTTTAATGTGTAAATAAAATGACTTTGTTACAAAGTTCGCACATATATCCGAATGACATTCAATTTTAATTTTACAGTTACCAAACCCCAGCAGAATTCTTTAAGACAAAATTAAGCCCATCTTTAATGTGTCTAACTGTTACAAGAAAAGCACTGTGACTTATTGCATACTCGCCACAAACATTATTCTCTTAAGTAAATGACTAAACATCAATTTACAGAGCTACTTCCAACAAACATCAAAGATATAATTTAGTGATGAAAAATTATATTTTTGTTGCTTTTTATTTTTCCAATTACCAAATGTAAATATATTTGGTAAAATATAAAATAAAAAGAAACATATTTGATTTTTATATATAAAAATCAATATGTATTTATCAATCAAGGAATATGTTTATGTCCCTTGATCATTACATTTTAGACAAGTGTGTTGTTCACACATTTTAAACTTATTTATTTTGAACAAGCGCAATCACTTCTGTCCAATTCCAAAGAATTGTCTTCTATGTGGCAAGGGGGCCTGTTTTTGCCTTTGGATAGATAATTATTTTATCAAAATTACAGAGTCTCATTAGAAAAAAAAGAGTAAAACTCTTGAAATAAAGAGCTTCCCTGGACTCTAGCTCCATCTTTTAAAGTAAAATGGTCTTCTCTTTTTTTTTTTTACTTAAGTGGTTCTGGTAATGGCTTTGCTGTTTTCACCCACACATCTTTATATATGCTGAAACCAAGTGTGGATTATGACACTTTGGGGCCCAAGGCCTGGATGCATGAAAGGCAAGCCCCCCTACACAACATGCTGTTGTTTCCCCCAACAGAGTCCTATGGATAAACTGAGGAAATCAACTCTTACTTAAAATGTATCGTGATTGTTCTTTCTTGTAAACTCTTCAAATTGAATGTTTAAGCTATTCCTTTTTTTTTCATTTTTAAGACTTTTGGGGCTATGTTATTTTCAGAGAGACTAAGCCCTTTGACAAGACATGCCAAACTGATAACATTGACTTTTCACAGAGGCTCTGTCTTAAGCCCTTTTTACACAGAGATCATACTGCAGCTTCTACAAAGTCCCTTCTTTACGCCTCTGTTGCATTTTTACACAGAACCAAACAGCAGCGGCATGATTCTGCTCCAGTGTGTGATTATACACTGCTTGTTGGCATCGCGGTAGCAAAAGCGGTGCAATTGATGCAACGTTTAACAACATTTAATGCAACAGCATCAGCCTATAATTGGCTCTTAACATACGTATCGGCAGTACTTTATAAACAATAACAATGACATAAAGTGGTGATGAAAAACATTTACGGTCCCTTTTCACATGGTGGCTGTGCTCCCATTCTGCAATTCTATTTTTTATAGTGCGTCGAGGTGGCATAATCCAAGCTAGCAATTTTTGGTTCTAAAAACGTTCTGCGAAAGGTGCAATTCAACTAATGCAATGTTTTAGTAACATTTTCAGCAGCAAGTTTTCTTGTAGTTCCCAGAACGTTCTTCTTAAAGTTAGGGTAACATCCTCTATAAACACTACAAAATATAATTTATTTTTTGTTAACATATCCCATGACATTACATTTTATTACAAAACAATGTCGTGTGATCTCAGGCCTCAATGACATGTTCCGAATGTTGCTTTTAAAATGTTCTTCCTTTGTTCTCATGTAACATTGTGGGAATGTTTTATAAAAGAATATTCTATGATCTGTCACCTGTCATCATCAACAAACATCCTCATGATGTTGCAGTTAAAATGTTGCATCACCTTATAGGGACATTATTTGAAATGATATCCTTAAAACGTTTTTTGAACATTAGATTGAAATGTTTTCTTTGAAACATTATTGCATCTTGTAGGTAACATTAGCCAATGTTATGGGAACGTTCCTTGCTAGCTGGGATGGCGTAAAACTCCTGCCCTGAAGAGGTAGTGTAAAGGGGGCTGTCAGTGGGCATATTCAGTAAGGTCCCCCCCCGGTTGAACACAAAAAGTCTTGAAGGAAGATATAGGACAGTAGATGTATTTTTTTTTTTTTTATATCTATCGGTCAAAAGATAACACAATGACTGTACCCTCAGGAGTTCATTGTCACTAACTCTGCTGCTTGTCCATTAATTACTCTGTAGTTCTGCACCCAAATATATGACATGTTTGTGACATGTGAACCTTCTAGGGCCCTGAGAACATCTGGGGCCGGCCAACTGAGCGTCCCAAGAGTTAGAACAAAAAAAGGCGAAGCAGTGTTTTGTTATCATGCAGCACAAATCTGGATTAACCTCCCAGATGATTTAGACAAACCGCGACTCTGACCACTTTTAAGTCAAAGCTAAAAACTTTCCTTTTTTTACACTGCCTACTCCACCTGGTAATGAATGCAAACTTACTTTTAAAGTTGCAAGTTAAGTAATTTTTTTCAAGTAGGTTTTTTATCTTTGTGCCTCTTGTCTGCACTTACTTTCTATGGTGGTTTTTTTTTTTACTGTAAATCATTCAGTATTAAATTTTACCTTTTATATCTTATCTCTTTACTCTTTTATTGAAAATCTTTAGTGTTTAATATGTTTTATATTTCATTACTCTGTAAAGCACTTTGAATTGCCCTGCTGTATGAAATATGCAGTGTAGCATATAATTTTATGATAAGGGCAAACAAAGTCCTAAATATTGCAACACATGCAACAACAAAAAGATGATGGCACAGTGTAGGGTTGAGGGCCCAGGTGTTTGTGGAGTGGATGGTCACCAAACAAATTTGTGAGTCAGTCATGCACAGGCAAAGCATAGTGCAAGAACACGCCTGTTAAATAATCTTCAGGTTCATTTCATTTCCTGCAGGGTGCGCTGCTCACTCTTTGTGCACAACCTGCCTGGTTAAACTGATGCCGCTGGAACGCGCATCATGTCTCCGGAGCTGACAGCTCGTGAACGCGCTCAGTGGTGCTGATGTGAAAAGTTAATTAAATTTCACCAGTTAAGGGTCAAGTGTGTGCTAACTGCAGAAACATGATACCAGTGCACAGTTTGCAGATTACGCGGTGACATTAGTGACCGACCAGCTGATTCCACTCCTCTGTTTTGCACGTGCATGTGGTGCAAAGCGCTTATAGGCTGAATGCTGGGAGTTGGTCCCTCATATCCAGAGCTGTAGTCTGCTAGTGACAACTGCAGATTCCTCCTGTGTGTGAGAGAGAGGGAGAGTGTGTGTGTGGCTGAGCGACTGTGTGTGTGGGAGGAGGAGTGAGCGTCGGTTGTGGAGAGATGGAAGCGGAGAAGGCGGATGCAGATAAGACTCGCTCCCACTGTCCCCAAGACTAAAGGACGCAGATTAAACCTCTCGGATATTTTTCTAGTGTTTTTAAAATGTTTCCTGCCAATGTGCCATGATCTCCGTCGTGCACGCGGGCACCACCCCTCCAAACGTCTATCTCTGAACTGTCAATCATATCACGCCGGGATTTCTACATGTGAGTGCATGGCGCGCCGGGCAGGGCGGATCTGCTCACGGGGTGAAAAAACGCCGGTTAATATGGATGAAAGGTCAACCATCATCTCGTCATTTCAATCACTCTGATTAGGTAAGGCGATAGAAATCTTAAGGATGCACGTTTGGTGCACGAGGGATGTAATGCAATGGGAGTAAAACGGTATCTACGGTTGCGCTGGCAGTCCGTTGCTACGGGGCGTTAATAGGCCCTCTTATCAGTTATTGTAGTCTTTTTCTATCAACCTTATAACCCACATACCCCCCCCCCCCCCCCCCCCCCCCCCCCCCCACCCCCCCCCCCCCCCCCCCCCCCCCTCTTTTTTTTTTTTTTTGTTTTTTAATCCAGCGACACTGTCCTATAGCGTTGCCCAGACCACAGAGGAGGGAAGATGATGTGCGAGGTGATGCCGACCATCAACGAGGGAGACTCGGCCGGTCCTCCCAGAGGCACCGGCGGCGTCCCCAACGGCTCGGACCAGGAGGCCAACTTCGAGCAGCTGATGGTCAACATGCTGGACGAGAGGGACAAGCTGCTGGAGTCCCTCAGGGAGACTCAGGAGACCCTCATTCAGTCTCAGACTAAGCTGCAGGGGGCGCTGCACGAGAGGGACGTGCTCCAGCGGCAGATCAATGCCGCGCTGCCTCAGGTGAGGAGCACGCGGCCTCTGGAGCCGGGGGGGGGGTGTCGGGGTTGAGATGGACAAGATTGTCCAAGAGAGCAGTAATGTATGGTAATGAATTGCACAAGTGTCTACACTGTAGGGCGATGTGAGGAGACAATAGGTCAGTGGTGATGTTGAACCTTTTGGTGCTAATACTGAGAGGGCCAGGCCCCAGACCTCCATGGCCCCAAAGCTCCGCTGGTTTGTGCTAATTTCACTGGTTTATGAAAATTTTATTGGAAATATGCACTTAATTGTTTTATAAACCAGGCATCGAGGTGGGATCTAATCTTGATGCCCTGTCTTAAAAAGGATCCTCCATTTAAGACCATTTAATCTCCAGTGTGTAGGATTTTGGGGGATATTTTGGTGTGTTTTCTTGACTGTTTAATCATCTGAAAACAAGAGTCGTCTTTTCATTATTTGAGATTAAGTTTTACAGGCCTGGAAATTGTTTAAAAATGACAGAATATTTAGGAAAAGTTTCAAACATATATTATTTTGGATACTGTCTACAATATGTTCTTAAAAAAACTCAAAACACGTCCGTGCAAAATAAACTCCCTATATTACTAAAATACAAGATCCAGTGCTGCACAGTGTTTTCGGACAGGTTCATAACACAGTCATTTGTTTAACAAGAAATAAATGTATTCAAACTTGTCAAAATTATAGCTCAAACACATGTGGATATGCACTGACATCCATAAAATCTTCTGGTCTAACAAGCAAGTAAGGTCAGCAAGCATTAGCAGTTAGCTTGTTTGTAAATGCCTGGGAAGAGCATGTTTAATAATTTATGGCTGTATTGCTATATAGGCCCACATTTAAAAAAAGAAAAAAAAACTACTTAAAAAGTCAAGGAAATTGCAGAAAATATCATGGAAAGGTTTTTAAATTGAATTGGGAAAAATGCATGGGAAGCTTGTATATCTACATAAGGAGCGGGTCCTCATCCTCAGAGTCTGTCATGTTGCACTGCCATGTTTCTATAGTAGCCTAGAGCGGATAAACCAAACAATGGCTCTAGATAGGGCCATTTGGGTTTTCGTCTCAGCCACCTCAGTTAGTTGCCCAATCACTCAGAACAGCTTTGGAGAAAAAACTATTAACATGAAATTACTTTATCCAGTGATTTTACCGGTTTAAATCATTGTTTCTGTTTGTTTTGGGGAAGAACAGACCTCTGCTGATAATTTGGCTCCTGGTAAAAACCTACTAAATGACTGGATTTTAAGTTATCAGAGAAAAAACGGGAGCACACATTAGCAGATTCTGGGCTAGTGACCTACCAAAGAGTGTAGGAGGGACAATGATTTTCATCATGAAACTGCTTTTTTCAGTGTTTTTGTCATTTTAAATTACCTGCTCTGTTTGTTTTGGAGATGAAAAGACCTCTGCAGATAATTTGGCTCCCAGTAAAAACCTCCTGAATAATAAACACTGAAGGAATTCTAACCAGTTCAGCTGATTGCAATCTGCAATCCTTACCACTAGATGTCACTAAATCCCCCTAAATCTTACACACTGTTCCTCTAAAAGACCCCTACTCCAGTTTTGCCCTTATACCATTTATTTGCAGTCATTTTTCCTCATAATTCTGTGAATATGGGGGTCAGGTGATGTTTCATTATACCAAAGCATAGATTGCACAAGAAGTGGTAGAAAAAGGGAGACTTATTGGGGCTGAGTACCTTTTTCTGCTTCAGATGTGGCTAGCAGGTTAATGTGACCATGGCGATGCTGATGGTGACTGATTTGGAGTAAATAGAGTGACACTATTGTGTAGTATATAGTGCCAGTGAGTTCAAACATGGCAGAAAATCCAAAGTCCCACAGCTAGACCTGAAGAAGTTGAATATGGATGTTTAATTTAAAAGAAGGTGGCCAGTATGTCTTCAAAGGGTATAAATCTCAAGTTTCATCACATTTGATATTATAGACTTTTTTTGGATGATGATACAATATTTGCTGGTATCACAAAGTCTGCCATGATACGGTTCGATTCAGTTAAGTTTGTGTGATCGATTTTAGGTGATATTAGTATATGTCCTCCTTGTCTTTTTCTTGGCTGCTTGCCATTGTCTTCCTGGTGCCAAACTGCTAGCACTGTTTAAGAGGTAGAAGGTATATTTATTAGTCATTTTTAAACAAAGTTTAAAAAGCAAAATTACATTTGTCCTTGATCCTGCTACATCTTTGGAGTTGAAGGATGAGTTGATTTAAATGTGTAAGAAAGAGGTGTGGTTGGACGGAAATGGTGACACAGATGTGCCATGGGAATTACAAAATAAAGACGTATCTTTACGATGACAACATGTATTGATGTTTTCACTTTGCATCAATGATACTGGATCATAGAACTGATATATATTATTCCAGATCAATGCATTATTATTATTTCTTTGGATTTCATTTGGTACACCTCTGCTGGGGACCCCCTCTACCACTCCTGCATGTCCTGGGATATCACCATGAGAATAACTGTGAAGATGATGGGGATATACAGGCACATAGCACTTCAAAAGCTCATAAGTGGCAGTGTGCCAAAAAGGAGGATCTAAATGTCTTGTAGCTAGATAGGTAATGTAGTAGGTTGAAAGGCGGACAGGAGGTGGATGGAGGGTTTTTACTCACTGGGAGAATGTCAACTGACTGTGGAGGTCTGGGCCGGAGCCCCGCTGGTCAGAGAGGAGGGCAGTGCCCACCTATCATTATCTGGATTGAAATAGCCTCACCCCTGTATGCAGTGACCTGCCTTGTCAGATGCAATGGGAGTGAAAGGAGCTGATGGTAAACTGGGATAGCCTATGTGTGTGTATTTTAGAGCAAAGAGAGCTGAATAAGGGCTGCTGCAGTCACCGAGCATGACGACAATGAAGCCTCAGCACATAAAGCTGTGTTACCCTCTGACCCTCTGGTCTAAATGCGTGGCATGATGTCACAGTGCAGTGTGTGTGTGTGTGTGTGTGTGTGTGTGTGTGTGTGTGTGTGTGTGTGTGTGTTCTGAGTGTGTGTGAGGGCGAGGGAGAGAACCATGCTGACGATGACAGCCTCACTGCAACCTCTTGTGAAAGAAACATGGCCGCCTGCTAGTGTACATGGCCCTGGGCTGCTTGCTACCACACATGCATATGTGTGTGTGTGTGTGTGTGTGTGTGTGTGTGAGAGAGAGAGAGAGAGAAAGAGAGAGTGGGAAGAGCCTGTCATGCTTGTTTTCTAATCCTGCTTGGTTCAGCGTAATGTTTTATTCTAGCAATAATACAAGTATTAGTTATACAGTCATAGACCTCAGGGACATTATGCAGACATTATGACTGGCGCGCACATGCATAAGCTGTCTCCTGCTCTCTCTCTCTCTCTCTCGAAACGCACTCATGCACAAAACACAGCAGTGGTCATTTCCACAGAAGCCACAGAGCGGAGAGATGATGCAACGGACAGTGGGTGAAGCAATCCGGAGAAATGAGAAAATCTCACTTGCAATCAATTTTTTCTCAGTTTTTGTCTGTTAAAGTGAAGGAGAATGAGGATATTCTGGCCCAGATGCATCAATGGAAATTGCAGCGTGCACCTTGTCATTATGAGGGGGAAGTGTGGAAAAAATAACATACTCTATCCGATATCTCAAGTTGGGGTGTGAAGAATACATTAGAGCGATGTTGTAGCAGTTGGCGATGCCACTGACCCTACCATCCTATATGTGTCAGTGGTAATTAGGCCAATTCGCGGCAGTGCTCAACATGCCATAGTTGGTGTGTCCATGCCCTCGACCACGATACAATATCACAGCTTTTTGTGCACTCTCGCTGCCTTTCTGGTGTAGCCCTCCAGTCAGCAGTGTCTACATGTGTGTTGCCGGCTATGTGAGACGTATTTTTCACCCCGTGTGGGTGTTCAGTTCTCTCTGCTCCCAAAGTGTAGACTGATGTATGAGTGTTGGCACGGCAAAGCAGCCTTTTTTGCCCCAAAACCAACCACTCTTCTCTTTCCGTTTGCCTAACAAACATTTGTCATCTTCACCTACTAGGTGTGCACATGTGTGTGTGTTTTGTTTTGTTATGTCTTCTGTAGGTTCCCTGACTCCATGGGACTGCTCTGACCCAGAACTGTCAGATCTATGTCTCTCCTCCACATATATACACACACACACACACACACACACACACAAAGTACAAACAAACTGTGTGAGCAATTCAAAATTCAATTCTCTTCAGTGTCGTCATTGTTAAAAATACATAAACCCACATCACCTTGGCGTCAGTGCTCAAATTTATGTTTGGCTCAGCAGCATCGTAAAAATGGGACGATGTTGCCATTTTAACACACACACACACACACACACACACACACACACACACGTGCAGAGACTAGGATGGATATGTTCATTAGCTACAGAGAATAGAGTTTCAGATTAACATGTCAGCCCATTACTGTGCAAAATGCTTCTAATACAGCCCTCAGAGATGGGTTTGCCCATAGACAAATTAGGTTTTAAACACACACACAGAAGCACGCACACACGCATGCTTATACAGTATACGCACACACATACACACACAAATTGCTTGTTTCTCCCCTGTGTGAGAAAAACTGTTCCGACACTGTCAAATTGAATGTGTTGTGTGGTGAGTGTGTGTACGTACAGTATGTGTGTGTAACACTGAGAACGAGCAGGCAGAGGGTGAGCACTGTATGTCAAACAAAGCAGGTCACTGTTCCTCTTCCATCATTGTATTTCTGTGTAATATATTTTAGAGCTGCACAGTTAATCTAAATATTATTGAAATAGCAATATGATCAAGTGCAATATCCAAATTGCAGGAGCTGCAGTTTCTTTTATAACGGTTAAATGTGTCACGACATACAACTATTAATTAAGCATTGTGGTGATACAGAGATGCCCCAGCCTGTAAATCATATTATAGACATAAGTGAATATGCTTGTTTGATACAGACCCCAGCAAATATCTTGATTTTAATTATTTTTTCTGGTGAAAATGAAATGCAAAATACCAATTTCAGATGTCAAAATAATTACAATCTGATTTTTTTGTTTGCATATTGTGTAGCCCTGATATATTTCTATATGATCACAATTGTCTATAATGAAGTGTCTATTATCATGACTTAGAGAGGTGCTCTTGTTAAAGGGTAGCTCCAGTTATGTAGTTCAATCTTATTGTAGGACTGGCGTAAAACAGATTTAAAAAAACAAAACATGGTCATGATGAAAGAAATTGTTCAACTCTTTGAGAAAAGAGCTTGTCGAGAGGTAGATGAGAAGATGGATTCCGCTCTCCTCTGTCTGTCTGTGAGTACAGAGTCGGAGCCAAGAGGTTATTAACTAAGCTTAGCATAAAGGCTGGAAACAGATGGGAAACAGCTAGCATTGCTATATTGCTGTTGTTTGATCCATACACAAACGGAAATCTAAAAGTTGGCAATTCTATGGAGCATTACACAGAGCTATTGATCACTATTGTTATTATGACTAACCATTTTTTATGAACAACAGTTCAGTCTCTGCTGGTTACTTGGAGCACATAACTTCCCTTCAAACCACAAATTGTCGGTTTAAAGACGATGTAATGGCATTAAGGCTCAATTGATGTCACAAAGAAAGTGCATCAACCATTGTGCAAACAAAACAGGAAGAGGATAGTGCTTTGGTTTTACACTTAAGCTATCGGAAGCTATCCCTGATTATGAAAGAATATCTGTAAGTTCTTTGCAGTTGTAATCCACAGGAGCGGCGATGGAGGACGGTGGAAAAACTTTTGCGAGGTTTTGAGGAAAACGGAAAGCGGTCAGGTTGTCTTTGGGACAGCGGCACCAACAGTAATACCACATGGGGGGAGTTAAAGTTGAAAAGTTGTCTTTTTCCCCTTTAGGATGTGCTGGTAGGTGTGTAGGTGGTAACTAGTGGCTAGATGTATCCCCTGCTTCCAGGCTTATGCTAAGCTAGGCTAACCACCCCCCACACTAGCTCCATGCTTAACACGCAGACATGCAACTGGTTTCAATCTTCTTGTCTTACTCTTAAACCAGTTTTGTTGTGGAATAACTTTTGTGGCTCTGAAGTGAGCTTTAAAACATGTCTGAGAAAATGTTCTCTGTGAGATAACACCAAATCAAGAGCTTCCATTTTTCAAAGAGGTGTGTGGCATCATGGTGGGGTGTGAGTTTCATGTCGTGTTTGATGGCTGTGTGAGTGTGTGTTGTGATGTTTGGACACCTGTTCCAGTCAGAGGCAACACTGGCTATTTTTGCCAGCATACAAATACACAGAGAGAAAGACTCACACACTATACACGCCTGGCTGCCCTTCCAAAACAACAAATGCCTCTTGTTCCAAATTCTAACCCCTCTGTCCACACTGAAACACACCTAAACACAAACACATACACACAACCTGTTTACTTGACCTCACACACACTGACCCGTCCTTTGACTTCTCATAGCAGTGATTGTTGCTTAGATACAGACACATAAACACAAATACACACACACACACACACTAACACAGAGGCTGTGCACAAACATTCACTGAGCTTCTATGAAGAAGCATGTGTAACGTATCCCTCTGTGGTTAAGTGTGTGAGCCTCTCTCTCATACCTCCTTCCTGTCTCAGATGTCAAGGTTTCACGGTTGTTCTCCAAAATCCTTCCTGTTTATTGGTCTTTTTTCTTCATTTCTCCCTAAATTCCTTTCTTATTTCTGACCTTTCTCTCTTTCCACCACCCCACCCCACCCACCTTTCTTTCACACTCTCTCTGTTTATCTCATCAATAACCCAGTAGTCCATTATCTGGTCCCTCAGACAGTTCCTGTCCTTTCCTACTCCTGCAGCTGACCTTAGCACAACACAGTCTGTGGGAGGGAAGGTTACACAAATTGCTCACTGTTTAAAACTCTGCAAAATACACTGTGTCTTGGTGACAACATAAGAGTGGGGCACCAGTTATCTTGTCATTTGGTCTGAATGGAGTTTTGGTTTAGTTGGGAAAAATAATAAGATATAGTGTGATATATTGAGACAAATTGCTGTAATTCTGTCGAAGAAGAAACTTATTTGGTAAAGCCATGATAAATAAAAAAGTTGACGACCTAAGTCAAACAATTACCAGTGTGTACAAAAGTCAACAGGGAAATTCGTGCAGATTTCAGCAAGCTATATCTCATCACAGTGTGTACAGATGAATGTGTTTGGCTTACCCTGTGCCTTGAGTGCCTGGAGATCCGCCAGCGACATCCAAGTCCACCACCTCACTGACCTCGGCCATCAGATTGGATCTCTGGTAGCTCAAGCAGGAGGGGACGCCGAACACCATTTATCTGCAGACACTGCCATGATACTGAGCTGGTTGAAAAGTTTCCCATTGCAGAAACATGCAAAAAATCAGGGGCAACTTTTTCCTGAAGTTATATTCTCAAAACTAGGCAACTGAAACTCTTGTTTTTTGCTGCCATATTGTAGTTTTACTTCTCACCTTGCTGCAGTATTGTACCCCAGGGTGCATTAGCATTCCTGTTGGGTGTGGTTACACATGCAACAGAGCACTCTTCACTGATGGTTTGTTACAGCTGGTTATGCAGGACAATGGGAATAGGACCCAAATGCAGACTGCGGAGGCAGCAGAGTGACTTCAGAGATTTATTTTGTGAAATAGCTTATAGGCAGGTACTGGTAGGCAGGCAGGAAGACATAGCTCCAGGTAAACATACAGACAACAGAGGCTCAATCAAAAAAGCACAAAGCTAAAAACCAACAAACTGGTCAGTGAAAACAGGCCACTTAGATACCCGAAGTGATGACAAATGTGGGTACAGGAGAGCAGGTTGGCAGAAATGTCACTCGACTACAAAGTTGATGAGAGAACTGGGAACAGGTGAGTAGCTTGGTGGGGCAATTAAATGATGTGGAAAGGAAGGAAAGTCCAAGGGCATTTGGTGGATGAAAGTAGAATGGTTATGGTTTGGTTGAAGGATTAGGGTATGTGGTTGGAGAGCAGGGACAGAGAGACAAACTGACATAGTTGGGCATGATCAGAGATGAAGGCTAGTGAAACACTGCTGTTCAGCCTGGTGGTAAAGTACTCTAAAGTTTGAGAACTGTAAGGACAACAGTGTATGTATTTCATGAAGATATCAGCCTAAAAATATGTATATCCTTGGTTTAAATGTATCAGTGTAGGCCGTATAAAGGACAACAAGAAACTGATCAAAGACCTTAATCAGACCCAGTGTTGCAGTGAATAAATAGATAGGATTAATGACCCCATTCCTATTATCTCGGCCAATAAAGAGCATGGTACTTCACACTACTTGAATCAGGGCCAGCAGAAGTGCACCTTGCAGGCTTGGTACTCCGCCATTATAGTTACTGTACTGGAGGTGTGTTTTGCTTACAGGTACAGTGTGAAAGGGAATAGGTGTCAACCCTAATATACTAAACTGCAGAGGAAGGAGGAAGAGCTCCAAGGTCCCCCTGCACTGTGTTTGGAGGTGGCCTGAGCTTATCATGACACACACACACACATACACACACACACACACATTCACCAAGGCACAAACACTCTTCCTCACATCTTCACCCTTACACAAACAAATAACACACACACACACACACACAAACACACACACACACACAGTGTTTTCTTAAATGTCAGCATGCTGCGTCTACATATCTTCCTGAGTCTTTGCGTCCGTATGTGTGTAAGCAAGCATGCCCACGGCTAGCGTTGCTTATGCATGGATGGCTGAGGCAGCTTTGTACACCATGATAGGAGAATATTGAGGAGGGTGGGCGAAGTCAGTTGAAAAATTACCACATCTCATTGGTCTGCTGCTGATGTCCAAATCTTATGCTACATGTTATGTAAGCACCAAATACTGGAATTTGGGTTGATGTAGAGGAAAGTGGAGCATGAAGTGAGCAGCTGAATGTCACCAAGAAACCCTGTAAGGAAAGAGAAGGAGAATGTATGAGAGTAAAAGAAAGAGGGAAGGCAATGTTCTTTACGGACTCAACCGAGAGGGATGTTCCATTCATGTTCTTGTCCTCAACTGCACCAAACCGTTGCCCATCCCCAACCATCTCCAGTCTGTGTTTTTAAGGATGTTTTAGGGCAAAGGAAGGAAAATAGGGGTAAACAGATGCACCAATGATTCTTGGCTGGATATTGTATTTAATGGTTGGTGTCTTAACCCCTAGAGAAATTAACAGACATCGAGATTAGATGGTTGCCTTATGTTAGCATGTAGCTACATGTAGCAGTGTAGCATACATTATGTAAAGACCTGCAGTAGCTTGCCTGGACCTGATAACCTTATAAAGAAATACATCACAAGCTGATGACAGCTTGTCTTGAAAAAAGAAATAAATGTGGTAAGTAGAGTATTCAGTACAGTTTTAAGCGGCTTTTGCTCACAGGGATTAGTTTTACATACGGTAACCTCGTTATTTGAAGCTTTGGCCACTTTTAAACATCCGCTGTTGTAACATTATGTACATTATATACTTACAAAATAAGAAAAAGCATAATTGGTACCCTTGAATTTAAACAAAACAGCTGTCCACTAAAATGACCTTTCTTAAGGTTTATACCAAAACAGGAAAACCCCAGTGTTTTACTTGGGTCATATTTCATAGCTCTGTCCATCGTTTATTTTGGTTATGACAGCATTCTGCTCACATCGGAAAAAAGATGTGAAATGGGAAATGAAATGCCTTGAATACTAAATGAAACAAATAGTCCAATGACCAGTGCAGGATATAGCACATTTCAGCCAAATGTCCTCCTTAATACTAAGAACATGTGCCTTTGTCCCAAACCCCAATAAAAACATAAAAGTACCAGAGGACATTATTTTCACAAAAATAAAGACATTTAAACCACAAATTGATGCAGAAAAGATCCAATTGGTGCATAAAAACTCACCAGAATGAAGGAAGTTAAGTCCTTGATCAATAAAAATTAGAGGACTCCTTAACCCCTCGTTCTATTTTTCAAATTTTACCGCATTCCAAGATTTTGGCAATATATTTTATCACCCTATAACCCTTTGCCTAACCTAACCTTGGTTTTGATGGACCAGTCAGAGTGCTTCTGCCCACAATTTTCGTCACACGGATCCACAATTTCACAAGAGAGAAAGAGACAAACTTAAATGACCCCAGAAGAAGTGAGAAGTGAATCTAATTAACAACATATCTCCCTCCCAGCAGCTGACTGACATCACACCTCTCTCCCTGTCTGTGTCTCTTTCTTATCCTCTCCTCCACTCCTGCTGCATCACGACAGCTTTACATCATCTGTCACTCTCTTTTCCTCTACTGCTCAGCACTTCACTCCTCTTTTTCCTTACTGTGTTTTGTCCAGTCTTGATTCGAGCACACCCTGACGCTCTGACATGGTCAGCCTGGCTCCTGGCAAGGGCTTATGCACAGCTTTCGGGCCCCTGAGCACTAATAGATTATTAGTGTGCAAAGCTAGCTCCCCCACGCTGCCCTGCCGCACCATGGCTTCTGCTCTCCATCTCTCAGTAGCATCTATCCTTCGCTCCCTCCATCCCTCTGCCAGTACCATCTGGCTCTCAGCACCAGGCACATTTAGCTCAGCCGGGCGCCAATTTGTCCCCCTGGCTGCCTGGGAGAGAGAAGGGAGAGTGAGGGAAGGAAGAGGAGGAGTGGGAAAGACAGAGAGGAAGATTTAGCAAAGAGAGACAGAAAGAGAATAAGTCAGGGGAGAAAGCAGAATCAAGCCTACCTGACGGTCCCCAGCAGCGAAGGACATGCTCTGGTAATGGGGAGAACAAACAGTCACTGTGTGTGTGTGTGTGTGTGTGTGTGTGTGTGTGTGTGTGTGTGTGTGTGTGTGTGTGTGTGTGTGTGTGTGTGTGTGTGTGTGTGTGTGTGTGTTTGAGTTCCCTCTCCCTGGTAATAAGAGCAGAGTGATTGGAGTTGCAGGACCACCAGAGGGGATGGCGAGAGTAATGAAGGGAGGAGGCAGGGAAGGACAGAATGAGAAAGAGGAGGAGGAGGAGGAGAAGGAGGAGGAGCAAGGGGATGTGAGATGAAGTTTTTCAGCCAGCAGTTAAGCCCACAGCGGCCTTGCCATGTCTAACAACCACAATATTGGAACTCTGTCAGTTTGCTTTCCCTCCTGAAACTCCCTCAGAATAAAAGATAAGGCATCGGGGGATGAGAGGGGTGTGAAGATTGAAGTGGGTTTTGGGTGTAGAGTTTTGGGTGGCAGAATGTGGGTATATCAGGAAAAAGTACAGCAGGGTCTTAGTGCCTGAGGTTATGAACTTCCAGGGCAAACACTCTAAAATCATCCACATGCGCAAAAACATGGAGGAAAAACAATATAATGCATGAACGCAACCCCTTTCCCAAAAAACGCACACAAATGCAAACACACACAGTAGTAGGGGGGAGATCTTCGAGACCCCAGCTTTTCCCAGCAAGAGATTTAAGCAGCAGCAGCAGAGGCAGCGGCATCAGAAGCTAAGTCCCCGGCTGGACCCTTAAAGGGATTTAAAGAACTTCAAAATGCTTCATCTGCTCCATGAAATACAGCTTGTCAGTGTCTCACAACATAGCACATACCCCCCGCTGCTGACTGTCAATAACACCCGCACACACACATTCACACACAGGCACAGAGATTTGAGAGAGCGTGGCGGTGCAAGTGAAATGCAGGATCTGAGAAAAGGACACAGTGGTAGGACAAATATTGCTGTAAATGGCTGCTGGCTCCCATGAAGCATATGTTTCTATGTGCGTATGCATGTTATGTGAATGAGCTACAGAACACATCATACCTTCTTATGTTTATCCTAATTATAAATATGCATCTGACAATTACGTATAATAGAAAAAAAATAGTTGATATTTAAGCAGCAAACATGGGTGATATGGAAACCATTAGTCAAGAGTAGTGTGATCACTTTTGAATTCAAATGAATCTCAGAAGACTACCAAATATAATGAACCCAAATAAAGTCAGAATTAGAATTGATTTGTAATGAAGAAAATCATTTTCTCAATGAATTTGTACATTATTTCCTTTTCTTATCAAATAATTTTACTCACCAGTGAAGTTGTAGACACAGCGACCAGTGACACCATGTGACTCAGCCTCATAACTCAGGTCAGTTGTCATAGTTACATGAGAAGTAACCTGCATTTACTTGTCAATTTTAACATTGACGGGTTATCACAGTGATTGTGGCTAATGTGTTCAGCACACAGTTGTGTAAATATAAACCTAGCAGATTCTGAACATTAATTTGGTGTTGTGTTTCCTACCATCTAACAATTTTAAGTCCAATACCAACTCTATCTCAATTATGCTCTCCACTAACTCCTGTTTGCCTCTTTAGTTGCTAAATGCGTCACTGTTTGCTCTCCTCAGTGGACAAAAACCCACTAACATCTGGCTTTTGTTTTTAGTGGGAAAGGTTGCATTCGATTTCATTTGGCGATTTTTTTGTGGCTGTGACAGAAACAAACACAAAAATTTGAACTTGAGTCACATTGAACAAATGAAGAGAAGGAAGCTCTTCTTACCAGCTCTGCCGCCCATGTGATCATCAAGACACAGTGAGTGAAAGGTTTTGCATGGTTTAGATAGGGAGTGAACAGGTGAACTCAATCAGGTTGATGAGCAGTGAACAAAGAGTTAAGGAAACATATATATATATATATATATTTGTTTTCCTTTTCTTGTCCTTTTTCTCTTCTGTCTTTTTTTGTTTCTCTTTACCTTTTACTAATCTCTTGCAATTTGTGGGACATGTCTTGCCAGGTTGGTCATTGCTTTTATTCCACATATTTTCGAAACAAATCAAACCAATTTGCTTAGGTTTCAAATGGTTAAACAGCTTGTGAAAGGCGTCTGAATGCAACAAGAAAACTGATAGTGATCCAGGTTTCAAAGGGTTAAACTGGATTGTCATTCTTGTTGTTTTCTTCATCTTCTGTGTAAATGCAGGGATATGTTTGCCTAAAATGCTCATGTAATTGATAAATAAAATGGCAGACACCTTGACAAAGGTATAGAATATGATCATTGCGTTGTATGGTACTCAATTAGTAACTCCTGGTAAACAGATGCAGGAGATATTGATTTCTTGAGTAAGTAAAATGGTTCAAGTGATGAATTGCCCACACCGAGTCAGCACTTCCTGGTTTCCTAAGTGTCCTACTGGGCTGATACACATACAGCCACACATGCACATGTGCATAAACACGCACAGGACACTCAGACTCGGATGTGGATAAAGATGTAAGTGCTGATGTGAATGAGATGTTTGGCAGCTCAGAGTGCTATCATGACTGGCCAGACACCAAAACATGCCGTGTTCTGAGGACAGGCTTTGATAAATACTTGATGACATACACTAACTTTACACTACTCAATAGACGCTATCTGAGGCAGTCTTTACTAAGTACATACTGGAGAAACTGATAAGATATTTTTGCTGCACGACGTACATCCACAGAAAGCTCTCAGACCGTCTGTCTCTGTATTAAATCACAGCCCGTTTATTCAGCACCACCTACAACAGTTCTCAGCTGCAGTCTGTTATTCATTTACTTCCAGTTCCATTCACAGAGATGTGGGTTGGTGCAGACACTCAGACTGCTTAATACACACACACATAAGCTTTACCCCTTTGCCTTTGATTTATGCCACTTCTTTTTTTTAAAATCATATTTGGCTTAATTAGTTTTTATGTCTTCTTGTTTTCCACAAAACGCAAGAACCTATTGTTTAATATGACTTGAACAAATACACTTGAGTTGACTCAGTGAAGATCCAATATCCATATTAAGATTACAGACACACCGATCTGTTCCCTCTCTTCAAAGTCTCGCTCCCCTACCCCTTTCTTCCCCTCCTCAGTCTCACTGACTCTCTATCTCTTGCGCTCCCTCGCTCTCTGTCTTATCAGTGCTGATGGCTTTACTCGCGTGTGCTGAGAGGTCTATTAGTTAGCTATCGTTCTGTCAGATAATGCTTCATATCCCTCAGCTAGTTCACTGTACTTACAGCTTTGCTCCCGACTGCACGAGGTGGAAATGCAGCTGCTAGGATACGAGACTCCACACTCTTTAAAAAGTATATATTTTTGGATGCAGCTTGTGAGTGATTTCAGCCTCTTGTTAGTTTGGTTCATTAACATATCAAGTGGAAAGTGTATGTGTGTGTACGTCCTGTGGCGATTGTGTGCGTGCATTGAATTAATCTGAATCAGCTCATTAAACTAGGAGGTCTTCACATCTCCATAGTAGCCTGAAAACATTTTATTCCGTTATGAGGATATATGGGCATGTGTATATGCATGTCTTGCACTGCTGCAACTGCACCAAGGAAACATTTGTGTTGTGATTGCATTGTAAAGTCCACGTAGTTCATCTAATTACAACCCTAATGGCTTGCACTGCTCCCACATATTGTAAATGTATGAATAACTGATACACACACTCACTGTCATCTCCGTGGCCGGCTCTGTCTGTCGATGATGAAGGTCAGTAAGCATTGTGGTGCCCCATTAGAATAATGGGGGCTGTGACGTGGCCTGCCCCAGTCCAAGAAGAGCATCATTCACACTTAGCTGCTCTCTCTTTCTCCATCTCTCTCACTTTCTCTGTTGGCGTATGCCCTGCACCGTCTCTTCTTGCCCTCAATTCCACACTCCAATAGCCCTTTCATTTACTCAAGCTAACTCTCACCCACTTCGTCTCTCGTTCACACACACACACACACACACACACACACACACACACACACACAATTAGACTTTAAACACGGCTCTGTGTCAGGGACATTAGATGCCTCTTAGATGTTTTTGAATTTGGTTTAAACTCCAAGCAGTGCACTCGTTGTAGATACCGTAACAGTAGAGAAGAAATGCAGAGAGAAATGCTTGCGAGCATTTAATTAGAAATGGCCTGCAGTATATGCAATTGGAAATGGCCTAGATCTGGATAATTAGACACCTGTTAGTCAACAGCATTCTGTTTGACTAAAGATTGATGGTAGCTCTGTCTGTTTGCGGTTTATATACAGCACATTGGGGCTGATGGGACTTTTTCAGTAGTTCTCTTCATTTTCTAGATAATTTTAATATTGTTGTGTACACCACGGTGCTTTTTGGGGGAGTCTTTGTCAGACAAACAGTGCCAGGAAGCATGGCTGCCTTTACATTTAGAGAAATTTTTAATCAGCTTACAAATAAGCTTCATAAATTAAGTACAGTTTTTCAGTACTATCTGGAACAATTATTTTGTTCAATAAGGAAATATAATTTGTTTGGTTCATGAATATTTAGTGTGTGTTATTATGCAAACTGGCAAATAATAAGGCAGATTCCTTATTTGCATCTCCTGTTGGGAAAATTCAGTTTGTCCAGCGCATATATTTATAACATGGGATCTGTGTGTGTGTGTGTGGTGGATTTTGGATTTGCTTTCAAAACATGTTACTCAAGCTCCCATCAGAAGGCTCTGAGCATGAATTTGGTATCATTTTCTTGCATGTAAAAATGGGTCTGAGCTTTTTAGAACGCTCTCAAATCCTAACAGGGCTCTCAGTCAGTTCTTTATTAAATGCAGATGCACAGAAGAGGGCAAAAACTTAAGTGTATGAATGCAAAATACCGTGCTAGTATCAATCATGAGATGCACCATGTGTTTTCATCAAAGCTGTGGGGAGGACAAGTTTTAAAGCTTTTGTTTAATAATGTTTTATTTTATCGTTGTTGCAACAGAGGGAGAAAATCCCTGTGTAGTTACTGAATTCATCCCAAATTGCCCCGCAGTATTTCATCACTTGACTTTTTCCCTTTGCTCTTGTCATAATTACTACAGTGACTAGAGGTTGCAGCCTAACAATGATTTAAATATGGATCACAATAAGCTGCTTGTACAATCAACCAATGTGGTTATATTTTGAAGAAGGATAGTCTCGAAAATCTGCCAGGGAGTCATTGTGTACCTGTAACATTTTTATTGTACCTTTGACTTTTCTACGATAGTATCTTCTAAAATAGCTGCTCATCCTCTTTAATAGAGAGTTTAATGTCCATTTACACCTAGGTGCTCCAACAGCTGGTTTACAGGACATCTGATGACCTCTCGATGTCCATGTTAAACTCCACTCTGTTAAATACTCTAGAGGCCAAAAGTAATCCAACATAAACATTTTCCAGATCTTTTATATTTTGTCCTTTATAGTATTACTGATTCTATCAATCTACAATAAAAATTAATAGTTCACATTATGGTATCATGTTATGTATCAGGGAAGATTGTGGTTGGTGATTAAACTTGTGCTATTTATTTTTAACAATTTAAATCGGTGGATCTCAGTTTGATGCTTAATATTCCACGCTTAACATTCCTCCTCAGAGATAAATATTACACCAGGCTCGCAATGCCAGACAGCACTGCATGCATAACCTTGGCAGAAATAATGAATTCATGCACTTGTCATTCACTCCTGCTTTCCAGATGTGACAACTGTGAGCCAACACCTTTTTAAATTTCATCGGGGAAACGTAACAATTAAATTAAAATTCTAATTGCAACCACTGTGTACAATAGTGTGGTATTGAGTGGAGGAGTGGGCGTGTGTCCCCTCTGCACAAGTTTAGTGAAGGCTGCTAAAAGCCCCAGTGGAATGCTGTTTTAATTTTGACACCATTAAGCAAGTGTCCGCTTGCAAATGAGAGAGGGAACGAGGCAAGACAATTGTGAATGAGAGATGGACTGAGACAGGGAGGAAGCGCCTGTAGTTGAGTTACATAAAGGTCATATGAAGCTCCGCAGCTTGCAACAGACAGTGCCATCTCTCCTCCCCCCACCCCAACCCCTCTCTTCACTTCCGCTGCCATCCGCCGATATTCCTCTCCATCCTCTGCCTCTCCAGTTTCAGTCACATCCTTTTGTCATTGTGATCCGTTCATTTTTGCCTTCTCCTATCTGATCCTCCGTTTCCTCTCTCCACATCTCGTTCCCTCAGCCCCCTCTCAGCTCCCTCAGCCTGTGTTGGCATGTCAGCATCTTGTGTCAGCAATGTCTTTTCTTCTTTTCTCATCTCTTCTCTTCTTCTCGTCTATTTTCAGAATCAGAATCAGCTTTGATAGCCAAGTATGTGTGCTTTGGCTTCGTTTTTTGTTGCTCTCAATATACATTTACACTGATCAGCCACAATATTAAAACCACCGTGTGAAAAGTGAAAAGCAACATTGATCATCACACTTCATTGGAGTGTTCTGCTGGGAAACTTTGGGTCCTGGCATTCATTAGGGGAACTACTTGACACGCACCCAAACACTCCCTATTGGAAAGGGTACTCCCTGATGGCAGTGGCTTCCCCAGCAGTACAGTGCACCATGCCACATTTCAAAAACAGTACGGGAATGGCCCAAGGACCCTAAAGATGTCAAGGCATCAATATGGCATCCAAATTTCCCTGATCCCAATCTGATGGAACATTTGTTAGATGTACACATACCCCAGGACTCAAGACCCCGCAGGACACCCCCAGGAAAAGTCATAGGCCCTATTGTAGACCTGCCTTGGCTTTGTCCTGAACACAGGACCACAAGGTTATGGATACATCTCACGGATGGTCAAATGGTTTGGGTTCAGGGAAATATGGATGCCATATTGACATCTTTAGCTTTTTGTCATGTTCCTTGGGCCACTGTCATTGGGGAGTGCCATTGCCATGAGGGGGCGTACTCGGTCTGCAACAGTGTTTTGGAGTCAAGCGGCCTCCACATGAATGCCAGGACCCAAGGTTTTCCAACAGAGCATCGCATTGTATCAAGATGATCAATACATGTATGTATACCGTATTTAAACGCAAAGCAGCACAATGGAGAATGAATTTTAAACAGTTGGACAAAAGTGCAATGTTGCAGAGGGTGCTGGAAAAAATGTGGAATGATAAATTTCAAAGAAGGGTTCATTTGCAAAAAGAGATCTTCATTAACAACTTCATTTGCCTTTTTTTTCTGGCGCTGGTCATTTTGATAAGATATCGAAGATTTTAAGTTTCCATAAATAATGTTTTTTGATGTGTACTCAAAGGAATATTAAACAAACTGATGGTTCACTCATTGTAATAATGGCTCTTATCTCTTTTTGCAAAGGAAGTATGAGGTAAGAGGATATGACAATATAAACCAAAGGCCTATAAAGCACCTTTTGGTTATTATTATTATTATTACATGTTTAAAGTGTGTATTTAAAGTATATAAATATATCAATTAATGATGAAGTGGATGCTCGGTGTTACAGGGTTATTCCACGATGATTGCTCCTGACACTATGACTGGTGTTTTTGTGTCTTGTCGTTGGGTGTAGTGTTATATAGCACCTACCAAAGGTGAGAAGTTTGAACAGGTTGTGTCCGGGGTGTAAAGAATCTGCACTGCCCCTTTTCTTTGCAGCCCTGACTGTCCTTTGCAGTCTGGTGGCCGATCTAGACCACACAGTGATGGACGAGCAGAGAGCAGACTGGATTATTGCAGTATAGAACTGGATCAGCAGCTCCTTCTCTTCTCTCTTTTTCTCTTGTCTCTGCCATCTTGCATGAGCCGAGTAATGGTGGGGGGGGGGGGGGGGGCACCCTGGAGGGAGACACACACACACACACGCAGATTTGTGCTTTAATTGGTCCAGATTGGCTGTGGACTTGCAGCCAGGGTGGTGGGTGCATTGTAGCATGTGACACACACACACACACACACACACACCTCTTTTTATAGTTAAGTACTTCTGTTTGATATTTTTTTCTGTTCTCTTTCTTTTAAAAACATATTGCCGTCTGTACTTATTTTTCTGTAACTCTATACTGTTTCCATGGTTGCCAAATCACAGCAATAGACCTCCCTGCTCATAAGCAACTCAACATATTGAAGAGCCAGGGGAAGTGATAATGCAGAAAGCAGGACAACAACAGTAACAGTGATATGATATGATATTTAATGGAGCCCCTGATGATGCCGCAATATGGATATCGTCATGTGATCGAGCGATATATTAACTGGAGGCTCTGTGCTGTTCTGGTGCATCAGTTAATAATCCTGCTGTTTTAACAAGCCCTTCATCTTTACAGCCAGTTACAGATTAACAGTTAATGCAGCACAACTGCACTTGCTCTTTACTGGCAAACCTCCATAAACAGCTGCTTAAATCCTTCCAGTCTGGCTGATTTAGAGCATTTGAGCTGACACACCCTGAGGAATGCCTCCACAGTTCTGCAAGAGAGATTACATTATTTATTTTCATTCATGAAGACAAGCTATTAACCACTAAGCACTTATAAAAGCACACCATTTTTGTCCTGATTTTTCAG